>NW_028324232.1:1172500-1365000 GCF_054372755.1 Phalangium opilio
CTGGAGTCGACCATATTTTTTGGAAGGCAGTAACTTTGAAAAATGTTCCAAGTTGAATGTAAGTTGACAATTACCCTTCGGCGTTGAAATAGGAAATTAATTCATTCGAACATTGGATTTTATAGAGTTTGTTATTAATGAATGTAAACCTGCCATTCTGGAAATCTCCCAAAGATCAAGTCGGTCTAGTTACGTCACCTTTAAAAATAACGACCATTACGTTTCATAATGTTAAGGGGATTCACAATTGGAATTGGACTGAATTGGCCCAATATTTTGGGGATGCTCCGACGGAATTAAAAATCCACTATAGCCTATTCACTAGGTTACCAAGTGAAATGTCCACTTTTTACGGTCACCACGTGACAAAGATCGATATAAGCAGTTCGAAATTAACTTGGTTAGACGATAAATCCTTGAGTTGCCCGAAATGCACGTCCATCACACTGATCTACAATAAAATTCGAGCTCTAAGAGCTAGCGTTTTTGGAAGCGGTGGTGCTCCCGAAAATCTCCATGAACTACTTTTAAGGTAATCCGTAAAGTTGGTCTGGGAAAATTAATTTAGTCCGTCAAGGGAAAATTAATTTAGTCCGTCAAGGGAAAATTAATTTAGTCCGTCAAGGGAAAATTAATTTAGTCCGTCAAGGGAAAATTACTTTAGACCGTCAAGGGAAAATTACTTTAGACCGTCTAGGGAAAATTACTTTAGACCGTCAAGGGAAAATTACTTTAGACCGTCAAGGGAAAATTACTTTAGACCGTCAAGGGAAAATTACTTTAGACCGTCAAGGGAAAATTACTTTAGACCGTCAAGGGAAAATTAATTTAGACCGTCAAGGGAAAATTAATTTAGACCGTCAAGGGAAAATTACTTTAGACCGTCAAGGGAAAATTACTTTAGACCGTCAAGGGAAAATTACTTTAGACCGTCAAGGGAAAATTAATTTAGACCGTCAAGGGAAAATTAATTTAGACCGTCAAGGGAAAATTACTTTAGACCGTCAAGGGAAAATTACTTTAGACCGTCAAGGGAAAATTAATTTAGACCGTCAAGGGAAAATTAATTTAGACCGTCAAGGGAAAATTACTTTAGACCGTCAAGGGAAAATTAATTTAGTCCGTCAAGTTAAAATTAATTTAGTCCGTCAAGGGAAAATTAATTTAGTCCGTCAAGGGAAAATTAATTTAGTCCGTCAAGGGAAAATTAATTTAGTCCGTCAAGGGAAAATTAATTTAGTCCGTCAAGGGAAAATTAATTTGGTCAGTCAAGGGAAAATTAATATGGTCAATCAAGGGAAAATAAATTTACTCCGTCAAGGGAAAATTAATTTACTCCGTCAAGGGAAAATTAATTTAGTCCGTCAAGGGAAAATTAATTTAGTCCGTCAAGGGAAAATTAATTTAGTCCGTCAAGGGAAAATTAATTTAGTCCGTCAAGGGAACATTAATTTAGTCCGTCAAGGGAAAATTACAATCGAACATCGGGAAATTTTCGAAATGAAAAATTAATTTGTCAAATTACCTGATTAAATATTATTTAATTTTAAGTTAATATATTTTTTAAATAGAGACAACCAAATTAAAACTTTACCGGATAATTTATTTCAATTTGTCAAAAAGGATTTCGCCATTTCGTACCGGTTCTTTATTCTGAATTTAGACGGAAATCCAATTGTTAATTTACGAAAAGAAACTTTTAGTCCATTTATTGAAGCGAAAATAAACGAAATACACATTAGATTAATGGGTAAGATTGAATTAAAAGGAATAAAGATATTGATTATTATTTAAATAATTATTATTTTGCCTTAGGTAGCAAATCCTTTATCTGTAATTGCGATCAAAAATGGATGAAGGACAAACCCTTCCAATGTTTTGAAGTCTCCTGCAATTTAAACTCGCAAAATCAATTACTAACAAAGTATTTGAATGATCAAAGTTGTTAAAATATCGCAGCCGCACTTTGTGTTAATTTCCCATAGAAGTTGATACTGTTAAAGGGAGACAGCTGTCACTATTTCTTAAACTAACCCGAGCAAATATTTTTTTGAGTGCCAAAAGTCACAGTGTAAAAACTGTAAATAAATGTAACAATAATATGTGTGAAAACACTCAAATTAAATGCTAATTTTCTTAATAAATTTAGCATTAATTAAAACGTACTTATTGAACATTATTACGTAAATCCGGGAACATCTGTCGTGTGAATTGTTTTCCCGTCAAAATTAAACTCACGTAACACTCGAGATAAGGTTTAATCTTTTAATTGTAATTAAGAAAATTAATTTATTTATTAATTAATTAAAAAGCAGGTGGATTTTGAAAGTGTTCTCGCGAAAGATCAGATTTTTTCTTGGTTCACTTGTTTTCCTTGCATCAGCAAAGACAGGTCGCTATTAAATATGGTAGCGATTCAATTCGGTTTACTTCTGTCTTCATGGTTAGCGACTTTTGTCATTTCTTCGTCTCCTTGTGGATCTGAACACGGGGTGTTAAATTGTGGCGGTGATAATGACGTCATAGAGTCATTGAAATTGAACTGTTCTGAAACCTATGTTTTGACGCTTAAAAACTGGAGTCGACCATATTTTTTGGAAGCGAGCTATTTTGAAAAATGTTCCAAGTTGATTGTAAGTTGACAAAATTACCCTTCGCAGTTGAAATAGTAAATTTGTTCATTCGAGCATTGGACTTTATAGAGGTTGGATTTAGTCGATGTAAATCTGCCATTTTGGAAATCTCCCAAAGATGTTGGTCAAATGACGTCACCAGTTAAAATAACGTACATAGAGTTCGAAAATGTTAAGGGGATTCACAATTGGAATTGGTCAGAATTGGCTGAATATTTTGGAAATTCTCCCAAGTTTTTAAATATTTACAATAGCCGATTCATCAGGTTACCAAGTGAAATGTTACATTTTTACGGACAACACGTGACGCAGATCTCAATAAAAAACTCGAAATTAACTTGGTTAGACGATAACTCCTTAAGTTGTTCAAAATGCAGTAATTTTATACTTATTAAAAATCAAATTCGTGCTCTACGGTCCGGTGTTTTTGGAATTAATGGACCCGAAAATCTGTTGTTACTCGATTTAACGTAATATATAAATACATTTAATTTTAATTAACTTTAAGTTGATTAATTAGTTAATTAATTTTATTTTTTAATTTATAGCGAAAACCAAATTAAATCGTTACCGG
This sequence comes from Phalangium opilio, assembly GCF_054372755.1. NCBI lineage: Eukaryota > Metazoa > Arthropoda > Arachnida > Opiliones > Phalangiidae > Phalangium > Phalangium opilio. Next base: position 1,175,708 of record NW_028324232.1, read on the forward strand.
ATAATTTATTCGGTTTTATTACAAAACCTTACGCTAATTGGGCGCCAGCATTTGATTTGAAATTAATCTCTAATCCAATCGGTGATCTTGAGAAGAAAACGTTTCAACCAATTATTGACGCGAAAATTCCAAAAGTATTCATTTATTTAAAAAGTAAGTTTGATTAATTTTAATCTTAAATTAGTTAATTATTAATTATAATTTATTTTTCTTATAGGTAGCCAATATTTTATTTGTAAATGCGATTTTAAATGGATGCTTGAAACACCTTTTGATAGTAGTTACGTTTATTGCAATTTAAAGTCTAATCAAAAATTATTAACTAAGTATTTGAATGAAAATAATTGTTAAAATATTGTGACCGCACTTTGTGTAAATTTCTTGTAATAGTGTTAAATTAAGACAGCTGCCATTATTGAAACCACGAGTGCTTAAAGTCACAGTGTAAATAAATAAATGTAACAATAATGAGTGTGAAAAGCACTCAACGTTAATGTTTATTTTCTTAATAAAATTAGTATTAATTATTACAATATTATGTAAATCCGGGAACATCTGTCGCGTGAATTGTTTCCCCTTCAAATAAAAACCCACGTAACACTCGAGATAGTTAATTAATATGCAAACGGATTTTCACAAAGTGTAGTTCACGCGAAATCTAAGTTATCTTCATTTATTTCGTTTACACCAGTAAAGACAGGTCGCCATGATGATAGTGATCCAATTCGGTTTACTTCTGTCTTCGGTGTTTTTGACTTTTGTCATTACTTCGTCTCCTTGTGAATATGGATACGGGGTGTTAACTTGTCGCGGTGATAATGACGTCATAGAGTCATTGAAATCAAACTGTTCTGAAACCAACCATTTGACGCTTCAAAACTGGAGTCGGCCATATTTTTTGGAAGCTAGTAACTTTGAAAACTGTTCCCAGTTGAAGGTTAGTTGACAATTATCCTTCTCTGTTGAAATAGTAAATAAATTCATTCGATCACTGGACTTTTAGAGGTTGGATTTAGTCGATGTAAATCTGCCATTTTGGAAATCTCCCAAAGACGTTGGTGTAATAGCGTCACCAGTTAAAATACAGACCATTATATTTTATGGTGTTAAGGGGATTCACAATTGGAATTGGACTGAATTGGCCCAATTTTTCGGGGATGCTCCGACGGTAGTATTCATCCACTATAGCCTATTCGCCAGGTTACCAAGTGAAATGTCCACTTTTTACGGTCAACACGTGACAAATATCGATATAACCAGCTCGAAATTAACTTGGTTAGACGATAATTCCTTGAGTTGTCCGAAATGCGCATCCATTGCACTGAGCGAGAATAAAATTCAAACTCTAAGAGCTAGCGTTTTTGGAAGCAGTGGTGCACCCGAAAATCTCCTTCAACTCTATTTAAAGTAATTCATAAAATTGGTCAGGGAAAATTACTTTAGTCCGTCAGGGAATTTTCGAGATGAAAAATTAATTTGTCAAATTACCTGATTAAATATTATTTAATTTTGAGTTAATAAATATATTTTTTAAATAGGGACAACCAAATTAAAACTTTACCGGATAATTTATTTCAATTTGTCAAAGAGGATTTCGGCATTTCGTACCGGTTCTTTATTCTGAATTTAAACGGAAATCCAATTGTCAATTTGCGAAAAGAAACTTTTAATCCATTTATTCAAGCGAAAATGAACGAAACGCACATTAGATTAATGGGTAAAATTAAATTAAATGAACTAATAGTATTTATTGTTATAAATAATTATTATTTTGTCTTAGGTAGTAAATCATTTATTTGCAACTGCGATCTAAAATGGATGAAGGATAAACCCTTCCAATGTTTTGAAGTCTCCTGCAATTTAAACTCGCAAAAACAATTACTAACAAAGTATTTCAATGATCAAAGTTGTTAAAATATTGTGGCCGCACTTTGTGTTAATTTCCCGTAGAGGTTAATACTGTTCAAGGGAGACAGCTGTCACTATTTCTTAAACTAACCCGAGCAAATATTTTTTTGAGTGCCTAAAGTAACAGTGTAAAAACTGTAAATAAATGTAACAATAATAAGTGTGAAATGCCCTCAACGTTAATGTTAATTTTCTTAATAAAATAAGCATTAATTAAAACGTACTTATTGAACATTATTACATAAATCCAGGGACATCTGTCGAATGAATTGTTTTCCCTTCAAATTAAACCCACGTAACACTCGAGATAAGGTTTAATCTTTTAATTGTAATTAAGAAGATTCATTTATTTTTTAATTAATTAAAAGGCAGGTGGAATTTGACAACGTTCTCGCGAAATATCGGGGTTTTTTGTTGTGTTTCTTTTCAATTGTTTCGTTTGCATCAGTAAAGACAGGCCGCTATTAAATATGGTAACGATTCAATTCGGTTTACTTCTGTCTTCGGTGTTTTTGACTTCTGTCATTTCATCTTCGCCTTGTGAAAATCAAAACTGGTGGTTAATTTGTCGGGGTGATGATGATGTCATAGAGTCATTGAAAGCAAACTGTTCCGAAACCAATGTTTTCGTGCTTGAAAACTGGAGTCGACCATATTTTTTGGAAGCTAGTAACTTTGAAAAATGTTCCAAGTTGAATGTAAGTTGACAATTACCCTTCGGCGTTGAAATAGTAATTAGTTCATTCGAGCATTGGACTTTATAGAGGTTGGATTTAGTCGATGTAAATCTGCCATTTTGGAAATCTCCCAAAGATCAAGTTGGTCAAATGACGTCACCAGTTAAAATAACGAAAATTGCGTTCATTTATGTTAAAGGAGTTCACAATTGGAATTGGTCAGAATTGGCCCAATATTTCGGGGATGCCCCTACACGGTTAGTCATCCACTATAGCCTATTCGTCAGGTTACCAAGTGAAATTTCCGCTTTTTACGGTCAACACGTGACACAGATCTCTATAACCACCTCGAAAGTAACTTGGTTAGACGATAATTGCTTGAGTTGCGCGAAATGCGAAGAGATCAACCTGAGCGACAATAAAATTCGAACTCTGAGAGCTAGCGTTTTTGGAAGCGGTCGTGTACCCGAAAATCTCCGTGAACTCGATTTAAGGTCAGGGAAAATTACTTTAGACTGTCAGGAAATTTTTGAAATTAATAATTACGTAACAAGTTCCCTAATTTAATCTTATTTAATTTTAAGTTAAGTAATTAATGTATTTTTTAAATTACCTATCGTAGGAACAACCAAATTAAAACGTTACCGGATAATTTAATCGAATTTGACAAAAAAGGTTCGGGCATTTTGATTTTAGACGGAAATCCAATCGATAAATTGCGAAAAGAAACTTTGAATCCAATTATTCGAGCGAAAATTAACGAAATCTCCATTCAAATAAATGGTAAGATTAATTAATTCTAATCTAAATAAATTAATTATAATTTATTTTTCTTATAGATATTTCTTATAACAACCAAAGCAAATATTTGAGTCCCTAAAGTCACAGTATTAACAAATGTAACAATAAAAAGTATGAAATGCACTCCATGTTAATGTAAAATATCTTAATAAAATTAGCATTAATTAAGTCCTACTTGTTATTATTATTTGTTACAACTTCGGGGTTATTGACTTCTGCTTTTTCTCCAGCCGAACTTTAACACTAGGTGCTAACTTATTTATCACGAAGATAATGACGTCATAGAGGTGTTAAAATCAGTTCACACCCGTGTTGACGCCACATTTTTAAAAGTCGAAAAATGATGTTCAACAAACCACAAACAATAAAAAAAATAGTTTTTTTTACAAAAATTTAAAATTGCTGAATCTCCCAAAATATTACTCCACGTTTTCAAATAACCAGCGTCAACTTATTAACAACTAACAACCCGTACGTACCCGCTTGTTCCCAACCCAAATTTATTTTTTTTGTTACGGGTATAATTAATTCTTAAAATATAATGACAACGCAATGAGGAAAGACATAATGTAGCTGTACATTGTCTCTATCCATCCGGTCGCGCCAACCATGACGCGTGCATTTCGTAAATGTTAGTGTTAAAATGTATTTTCGCCGCTCTGCTACCACCAGATGCTGTTAATAATTATATATTCAAAAGAGGGGTAAAAAACAGTACTACCTCTACATCAAATTCGACTCAAAACTCCAATAAGTCCTTTTTTTACTATGGTCAATTTGTAAGTTTCAAGATAAAACAAAGCGTTAAAACACGTGTTCTCAGTCCGATTTTACATGCAAACATTTTAAAACACGCGATCGCGTCATTATCGTTGGTTACCTTAGTAACGTTAATTATCTTCGCGGCGTTGTTTTGATATCAAGGGCTCGGACATTACATCACTAAATCGAACCGTATAGGTAAATTAAACCACGTACGTAACTCGTAAATAAAGTATTGGACCACACGATTTTTTTCCCAGGCGTCCTTTTCAAGCTTAGAAGGGACAATAAAAGCGCGTTGTAACTACCTTTAAATTAACAGTTTCTAAGAATGCAATTAGAAAAAGTTTGTGTGGCTCGCCCGCTGTTCAGTTTCGCACGTGCATTTATTGCAATTTCCCTCGTGGCATTCCCCCCTGAGTCACGTGACTTGTAGCTTGGTGTATATACTTTGAAATTTGAATCGGTTTTATTGTGTTACTAGAGCTTCGAATTCGATGCTGACTAAACACTTTGGTCCGCTCCTTAAATGGTGATATTTTATTTTGTGAGTAGTGGCTTTATAAATGCGCGCCTCTATTTCGGATATTGAGATACAAAATATTGTATCAATAAACAAGATAACTTGGAAAAGGTAGCGATATTTTCGGGGTAAAACATACCCCCAATTTAGGTGTTATTATAATATTTTGGGACAAATTTATTCAGTTGATAAAACTTGATAATAATGATAAAAACAGGGACGTATTTAGCCGCTATTATATTACTATAACTCGCCTTTAACTTGTTGATTTTATTTATATTATAAGTTTGAACCTTAATATATATTTAATTTTTATATTTTATTAGTCCTACATACTTATTTGTGAAAAGCTTTAGATACGAAAGCTTGTTAGAGATTAGATTAAAAAAAGCAGCTTGAAGCGGTGACGATAACATTGTAGTTGCAATGCAACGAATGCTATAGTACCCTTACCCAGAAAAATGTCGCCGTGGTTGATGTATGAGTGCCGTAAATGCGCTGTACATAATTTTCCCACATTTGCACATTTGGAATTTAACTACCAGTAAACAATTAAACAATGAAGCTGGAAAATTTATTGGAGGCATCATTGGCCTTCATTAATTGCCTAGTTTTAATCGACTGTTTGTGCGACGAGATAAGTGGACTACCTTCTTTGTGCCATTGTACTTTTCAAAGTGTTATAACGTGCGCGAACGTAACTGAACACAATCGTGTTCTAGAGAAGTTATTATTGACTCTGAATGAATACGATGATACGCTTATTTTGGATGCCTTAAGATTGGTGAACATTAATGAAAATGGTGTCTTGGATATTAAGGGCGTTACTAACATTCAAATACAAGTAAGAATATAGATAACATAACAGTACTCGATCCTATATGCTGAGATAAGTTTGGGCTTGCTTATCAGTCAGTCAGTTAGGAATTTGACTTGCATAAGATAAAGAAACAGGGGTGTATCTGATAAGTCTGCAGCCATGCAGTGTTCTTTGTTAGCGATTTTGAGTCGATGTTGTAACTTCTATCTCCATTTTGTTTGTCACTAGGGACACTGTTTTCGAGGTTATGATTGGATGGGTATTTTATGGATAACCCCTTAAATTCAATTCATAAACTGATTTAAACAATGAATGATTTCTAATTAAATGATAAGGGGTCATCCCTAAAATACTCTATCAAATTATAACTCGAAAACAGTGTCCCTTAGGATTCAAAATTGATTTCCCAAAGAACATGGTCCACACAATTTAAACTATAGACTTATCAGAAAAGTCTTGTTGAAATAAAATTGTTTAATAATTTCAGACTTTAGAAATCATCAGTTCAAACGTATCATTTACGACTACGTCACGATGGGACTCTCCATTTTGGGATTTAATGATTAGCACCTATTCTCTAAGTATTCGTGACGTCACGGGCCTTCAAACTTGGGATTGGTCCAAATTATCCGAGTCATTTCCTTCGTTACAATATTTGGAAATTGATCACAGCGATATAAAATATTTGCCAAAAGATTTCGCGACAAATTTCAAAAATTTGCTGAGTTTCAGTTTGACCAATAGTCCGGGGTTGATTTTGGGTCAAAGGTCATTGTACTGCGATAATTGTAAATCCATAAAATTATCCAATAATTCCATAGAAGTTATTGAAAGCGATGTTTTGAAAGTTGGACCGTCTGTCACCAGATTTTATATGGATCTAAGGTAACCTTCTCTTAAACAACCATAATATTTTAATTAAAATTAATTTAATTAATTTCAGGAATAATAGTTTATCAAGGTTGGATTATGACGTGTTTAACAAACTTAATGACGCTAAATACATCCGATTAGATCTACAAGGAAATCCCTTGCAGTCTTTAACCTTTAATCAAGACCATCTTGGGCCATCATCAAATAAGGAAATAGACATACGTTTAAATCAGAGAAAACCATAGACCTTTTTGGGTTATTACCCTCGTACCAAGAAGCGCCGCTAGATGGAGGCATCGCGAGTCGGTAAGCCTAACTCCACGTGGCGTTGCCTCTTGGCGCCTGGGAAAAGACACCTAAGATGGCGACCTCCATCCCCTTAGGTGTCTTGGTTTCTCTACATGCAATTTATGGAATTGTTGATAATCTCACCCGCTAATAGACGATTTGACCAATGGGCAAGCGAAATAGTAGGCCTAGAATTGGTCCCAGGGCGCCCCCAGAGCGGGGGGGGGGTCTACACTGCCCCAAATTTATAGCAAAGATAGGGGATAATCTCTGTAAATAAATAAATAAATACAACTTACAAGGGCATATTTTTCTTAACATGTTACTTGCCCTTTAAAAAAGGAAATCTACCCGCTGATAAACTATATAACCATTTGCCAACTAGTAGGCCTAAAATTGGTCCCACAGGACCCCCAAATTATACCATACTAAAGATGTGAGATAAAATGTAACTTTCAAGACCATTTTTATGATTTTTTTTCTTAACACTATACTTGCCCTTTAAAAAAAATGTGTGACGTGCATCATGACGACGAATTTTAATCAAAAAAAAATTAAAATTCAAATTTGTTTTTAATTTTTTATTTTATTTTATTTATCAATTTTCTACATACAAATTTAAAATTACAATTACAATTTAATTAATTATTCTTCAGAAGGTTTGAAATTAGGGTTTTGTTTTAAACCCAAAATCTGCAAGGCATTTTTCTTGTAAGATTGTAAAGTTACATCCGTTTCACCATCATTAATTAATATTTCCAAATCAGCACCGTATTTTTGGATATCATCGGAATCGTCCCCCGAAGTGTCACCGCGAATTGCCTGAATTTTAAATTATTTTAATAAAAATTAAACATTTTTTATTTTTAAAATATTAAAGGAAAGACAGCATTGAGGGGTTTTCATTCCCATGTTAAGTCTATGGCCCCTGTAGAAATGTTTCACTCTGCAATACACCCGTGTTTGAGGGGTGAAGTCACCCATAAGGGGCCATAGGAAAAGCATTAGTTATTATAATTATAAAATAAAAACCAATACCTGTAAAGTTTTCTTAATTTTATTTTGCGATCTACTTTGATCAAAAAAGAATGCCTCCATGTCATCCTCCGTTTTCTCCGCTTCCCAATCTTCCTTATTCTAATTACAATTAATTTAATTAACATTAATTACTACCAACCAAGCTTACAAAATAATTCTATAATTTTAATATTATTTTAAGTATTATTTTTAATACTATTTTTAGATAATTTTTAATACTATTTTTAGATAATTTTTAATACTATTTTTAGATAATTTTTAATATTATTTTTAGATAATTTTTAATATTATTTTTAGATAATTTTTAATATTATTTTTAGATAATTTTTAATATTATTTTTAGATAATTTTTAATACTACTTTTAGATAATTTTTAATACTACTTTTAGATAATTTTTAATACTACTTTTAGGTAATTTTTAATATTATTTTTAGATAATTTTAATATTATTTTTAGATAATTTTAATATTATTTTTAGATAATTTTAATACTATTTTTAGATAATTTTAATACTATTTTTAGATAATTTTTAATAAAATTTTTAGATAATTTTTAATACTATTTTTAGATAATTTTTAATACTATTTTTAGATAATTTTTAATTAATTTTTAATATTATTTTTAATTAATTTTTAATATTATTTTTAATTAATTTTTAATATTATTTTTAATTAATTTTTAATATTATTTTTAATTAATTTTTAATATTATTTTTAGATAATTTTTAATATTATTTTTAGATAATTTTTAATATTATTTTTAGATAATTTTTAATATTATTTTTAGATAATTTTTAATACTATTTTTAGATAATTTTTAATTACATTAATTCCAATTTAATTAAATTAATTACCTTTGATTCATGGTACAATGCTGTTAAGACATAAATAGCATAATCATAATTTTGTTTTTTAAGGGGGCATCTATCAGCAACAATGGTAACAGTATCATTATCACCATCATACCGATCACCAACTAATCTGATAAACTTATCACGTGATCTGTAGTCCAAATTTAATTTCTCTAATTTGAACTGAAACCAAATTTAAAAAGAAAAAAAAAATTGAAAAATTACCTTTTAAATAAATATTAAATAATAAAAAAAACATTAATGGTACCTTTATGGTGACGACCCTTGACCTTGCATCCCTTAAACTAGGCCCTGTGTAAATATAATCTGAACTGACAACTTCTAATGGGAAATTTTTATGACAATCCTGATCTGTTTTTAATTCCATAGGCCAGGGGGTACAGAATTCTGTAATTGTTTAATATATGAATTAATGTGATTTAATTAATCAATATATGAATTAATGTGATTTAATTAATCAATATATGAATTAATGTGATTTAATTAATCAATATATGAATTAATGTGATTTAATTAATCAATATATGAATTAATGTGATTTAATTAATCAATATATGAATTAATGTGATTTAATTAATCAATATATGAATTAATGTGATTTAATTAATCAATATATGAATTAATGTGATTTAATTAATCAATATATGAATTAATGTGATTTAATTAATCAATATATGAATTAATGTGATTTAATTAATCAATATATGAATTAATGTGATTTAATTAATCAATATATGAATTAATGTGAATTAATCAATATATTAATTAATGTGATTTAATTAATCAATATATATGAATTAATGTGATTTAATTAATCAATATATGAATTAATGTGATTTAATTAATCAATATATGAATTAATATCATTTAATTAATTAATTTTAATTACTTTTTATAGCCTGGCAATGAGCATCAATGGCTGGAGGTGTTAAATGCAAGAAATTTGGGATTTTCATCAACTCTGCATTGACAAATTTATTTGGAGGAGACTTTTTCTTGACAGTATAACCCTGAAATAAGGGCAAGGGCACCACTGATGGCCGAAAACTCTGAGCTGTTGGCCAAACGCTTGACCAATTTTGATCTACAGGCATTTCTTTATACCTAGGCTGCGATAACTGAAGCAAAAATAATTAGTAAGTGCATTTAAACTTGATTAATTTCACTTACTTCGGTTTTGACTTGACCTTTAGGTGGACCCCTACGTCTGGGTTCTTGTTTCCTTATTAATTGTAATCTCGTGAATTCCTGTTCTAAGTAATTAAGACAAATAGTAACGCCAAATTAAAAGTTTATAGTTCTAAGCCTTGGTCAAAAATAGAGTTCTAGGCTTAGAAAAGGCTTTTAAACTTACTTTCGCCAATATTAGACGATGCATCGCGACTTCCCACGTTAAGTTTATTATTAATAACTAATAATTTACCCGAAAAACGCGTTCGAAACATGATATAAATTGATTTAATTTAAATTCAAGTTTTATTAACTTCGACCCTCGCTTCTCTAGGCTCTAGCAGACGACAGACTAGCACAAATTTGAAAGTTCCAGCGCCGGACGCCACTAATTTACATAAGTTTCCAGCAAACCTTTTTTTTTTTTTTTTTGCATAAGGCCGCCATTTTCAAAGGTTTGCTTCCAAAATACCAATTTGCATAAATTCTACAAACGTTTTCTTAAGTTATTTACGCTCATAATTTAGCGATTAATTTTATACCATAATATCAAGGGTTTCACAAGTTTCAAACCAAATTTGTATTTTGCATAAATTTTATAAAACATGCAAACTCGATGAAACTCATGGTTTTTTCAAGGAAACTCATGGTTTTTTCAAGGAAACTCATGGTTTTTTCAAGGAAACTCATGGAGTTATTTACGCTCATAATTTAGGGAATAGTTTTAAGCCATAATATCAAGGGTTTCACAAGTTTCAGTGCAGTGATATTTTTTAATTTTATCGGGCGTTAACTGGACTTCCCCAAAGGCGTTAATCCATCTAAAAACACTTATCTTGTAGAGTTTTTAACGCAGCTTCTTTTAACGCCAAATTTTCGGCCGCGTTGGGCAAAATCCACGGCCAACTAGTTCATCTCTCCCGTCGCCCATTCAAGGGAGGAAGTTGGCCGTGAAAAAATTAAAACCCGCCTAGCGACCAGAATACGGCGGTAGACGTCGACGCAATCGCCGCCATCTCGATGGTATAAAAAAGAACGAGAGCCCGGCCAAGGTGTCAGTTGAAATTAGGAGGTTTTAGACTTTTAGTTCGTTGTGACACATTTGCAAAGTAAGAAAATAAATTTTATTTACCTCGATTATGTATAATTGTTTTTGTTAACTCGCTTTAAAATAGTCTAAATATTATATATGTAATATAATATAATAGTCATTTTAATATTAATGTAATTTATTACAGATAAATAAATTATGGAAGAATCTCCAGTGCAGGTGAAATTAATAATGCTTAATGGGATTTTTAGATCAAATTGAATAAAAAGCGTCCGAGAGCTTTACTATGATGAAATTGAGGCTGAAGCCGCCGCCAAGGCCAAAAACGCCAAAAGAACTGAAGAGATTGGCGAATCAAAGGGCCTATAAAAAGAGGCTCGAAAAGAAACGAGCAGCGGCTGCCAGCACCGAAATCAGCACGCAAACCAGCGTTGTAGAGCAGCTGGAGATGATGCAGAAAAAAAACTATAGCCTGGAAGAACAAGTTAAGGCCCTTGCCGCCCAACTCCAAGAAAGTCAGGAAGTAATTCGAAAGTTGTTTAAGGAGTTGGAAAGCGGGAGGAAAAATAATGAGGAACCCAAGATAAAGTTCAATTTAAAAGTAATTAAACTAATCCAATTTCTTTAAGCCGCCCGCCCGCCTTTAGTTATCGAGTTACCATAATGTTTTGTGTAATTGCAGGCGAACATACAATTCCTTTGAATCCCGATGCCAGAAATTCCTCTGAATTGATCAATTCCGTTTTCCCTCAACAAATATTAAAATGTATCAAAAAGCACCAAAAAAAAAATTTAACTTCTAAAAAAAATTACATTCCTAGGCCTATATACTTTAAAATTTTTAACTAATTAAAAAATTTTTATGTAAATAAATTTTCCAAAAGATTTTACAAAATAAATGGAACTCTCATTTTTACAAGAGCGCCTTCAGTGAATTTTTTAGTAGGATAGTACCTAGTAAAAATATTATTTTTCTTAGAACGAAACGCTAAAGGTGAAAAATTTGCATATTAGTATATTTGGGGCAAACTATTGAAAATAGTGGCCTTATGCAAGAAAAAGTGTGTAGAATTCAGTCAAATTAGTATATTGGGAGCAAACTTTTGAAAATGGCGGCCTTATGCAAAAGTAATAGATTTGCTCTAAACTTATGCAAATTAGTGACGTCCCAAGCGGCGCATAAATTAAATTTAATCGGAGAATTTTTAAACCCAAAACTTACATAATTTAGGCTCAAAAAACAATAGTATTATTTTAATTTACCAACAAACTTTGTTTGATTTAATAAAAATTCACATTTTATTTTAAAATTAGAACAAAACGTCAAAAGACCGGAAAAAATTATTTCTAATCTGGCAGCCCTGCTGGTCATTGAAGAAAGTTGCAACTAAATAAATTAGGTGTGTAACTGTAGTCTGTCGGATTCGACGATGTTTCACCTCGCAAAGCGTAAATTTCGTCGTTTCGAGTGTTTAATTTGAAATAAAACCATCGGAAACACGAAAAACAACGAAACTGGACCCAAATAATGGTAAAATATAGGATAGATAAGCTAAAATAATAGTAAATTATATTGATATTAAGATAAGTCATCATAAGTGTCAGACTATAACCAAGGCTTAGTGACTCTTAGTGAGAGTGAAGCCACCAAGTGTGGATGGTGGTGTGGTTAGGGTTAAAACGTTTAGTGGGTGTCTAAATTTGTGTATTTTCGGGTGTTTTGGTGTTTTTTACCAGCATTTCTAGATCTAGTACGTATTAAATAGGTATAAATAACGCTTATTAACAATGAAAATAAACGAAAAAAACTTGATAAGTTACTCAATCTCCGAAACCCCTGTTGATCAGGAGGGTTGGCTTTTAAAGAAAGGTGACGTTAATAAAAGCTTCCAAAAACGTTGGTTTGTCTTAAAAGGCAACTTATTATTCTACTTTGATAAAAAAACTGATAAAGAACCAATCGGGGTGATCATTTTGGAGGGGTGCACCATTGAACTGGCAGAAAATGAAGAGCTATACGCTTTTAAAGTTGTTTTTCACGGAGCTGGTCACCGAACCTATGTTCTTTGCGCTGACAGTCAAGAAAACATGGAAGGGTGGATGAAAGGTTTAGCTTGCGCCAGTTACGATTATATGAAACTCATGGTAGCTGAACTACAACGTCAATTAGATGAAATTAGTGAAACTGAAAGGCTAGCCAAAGCAGGCTTCCGTAATTCAGTACATATGGGTGGTTTACCCGTTAACCGCTCGGATAGTTGCTTATTTAAACAAACCAGTGGTGGTAATGGTGGAACGTCTAAAGGGCAACGTTACAATCCTTTTGATAAGTGGAAATATGTAGCTGAAGATTCAGATCAAGTTAAAGGAGCTGTCGGAGGACAACCTTTACCAGGACCTCTCGATAAGTGTCCAGATGCTTCTGTTAAAGCTACTTTCCCAAAACGACGTAATTTTACCGAGTTACATCTGCATTATGGGAGGCAATATGCCAAATATTTTGAGGACCAAAGGAAGAGAAACCTTCAAGGATATACTGGAAATTTAGGGGATCATAATATGCTTTAACAGACACTAATTAATTAATTAATTAATTATTCATTAACAAAGTCAGATTAATTAAGGTCCCAATTTTATTGTATGAAAGAATAATGATTAAGTTAAATTGAAATTAATTATAATAATATCAAAAATAAACCAGCCTTAAAAGAATTAATGTGATGATCAGAGACATATTAATTATAATTAATTTAATTTACTAATTAGTAATAAACAATTTTTGCTTGGTAATTACAATTAAGTAAAATTAATACTAATTAGCAATTTTGCCTGGCTTAAATTTGAGCTAATTTAAGTTATTAATTAACTGGACCAAATTAATTAATTAATTAATTAATTAAAATATTTAATATTAATTATTAATATTATTATTAAATATTAATTGTGCAATTACCAATTATATTCTGCTTTTGAGTGTTTATTATTTTTAAAATACTCTTGCAGCTCTAAAACATTTAAAAAAAATTAATTAATTAATATATTATAATAATATATACATTCCATTATAGACATGGATTAAAAACTTAAATTTAATTAGCTTGAATTTAATAGCTACTTAATAATAATTTCTTTAATATTAAAGTTATATAGCTCAAATTTGTGGCCAAAAATTAATATCTAACCTAACTTAACCTAATTAGATTAATATTGTATTATATTATATTTATTTAAATTAAATTTTAGGCCTACAATTTCTTTTTTTTTAACTATTTGATTGGCTCTCATTAATATAATTATGGAATAATGATGAATCTATAATGAGTTATGTGAAATGTGATTGCATAACTCATAATATTGTGTAAATAATAATATACTTAAATATGTAAGCCCCTTCCCCCCCCACCAAGAAAGATATGTAGAAAAATAATCTAGGTGTAATAAAAATAATTTTGGATCTAATGTCTCAATTTTAATTGATTTTTTTTAGTTTGACCTATGGTCAACTTAAAGGTGAGAGAAATAATTAAGTTTAATTGCAATATTTCTTTGAAGTGTTTGTAATGATGTAATGGCTTTTTGTATTAATTCCCATTGTTTAAAATTAATTCCCAATATATTAACAATCAATTCCCAATTAAAAATTAATTCCCTATAGACTAAAAATTAATTCCCAATTAAAAATTAATTCCCTATAGATTAATTCCCTATAGACTAAAAATTAATTCCCAATTAAAAATTAATTCCCTATAGATTAATTCCCTATAGACTAAAAATTAATTCCCAATTAAAAATTAATTCCCTATAGATTAATTCCCTATAGATTAAAAATTAGTTCCTAATAGATTAATTCCCTATAGATTAAAAATTAATTCCCTATAGACTAAAAATTAATTCCCAATAGATTAAAAATTAATTCCCTATAGATTAAAAATTAATTCCCTATAGACTAAAAATTAATTCCCAATAGATTAAAAATTAATTCCCTATAGATTAAAAATTAATTCCCTATAGATAAAAAATTAATTCCCAATAGATTAAAAATTAATTCCCTATAGATTTAAAAATTAATTCCCAATATATTAAAAATTAATTCCCTATAGATTAAAAATTAATTCCCTATAGATTTAAAAATAAATTCCCTATAGGTTAAAAATTAATTCCCTATAGATTTAAAAATTAATTCCCTATAGACTAAAAATTAATTCCCTATAGACTAAAAATTAATTCCCTATAGACTAAAAATTAATTCCCTATAGATTAAAAATTAATTCCCTATAGATTAAAAATTAATTCCCTATAGATTAAAAATTAATTCCCAATAGATTAAACAATTCCCTATAGAATTAAAATTTATCCCCAATAGATTAACAATCAATATAATTGATACTAAAATAAGACCCATAAATAAGCTTAGTATTAATTAAAATAAATTAGAGACAGGCAATCTTTTTTTTTAGAACAGGTAATGTTTGTCTTTTTACTGGACTTAAATATAATATATGAGCAAAACAAATGTTTGGTAGCAAATTCAAAGCTTTTTTTTCTCTTTTTCTCTTGAATGATCTTCAAGGGTCAGTTGGAAGGTCAATTATCAGGGGCGGGGGGGGCAAAGGAAGGGGTGGCTTTGTTTTTATCCTAGTACAGTTTTTCTTTTCATTTTAAATCACTGTTAAAATAACATATTGAGCTTTGTATTTATTTATAAAAAAAAAATAACACCAGACAGGACTAGCTGTCTTCTTAATTAATTAATTAGTTTAAATCATAAAAATAAATAAAATTATTATTTCTTTTTTAATTAAAAAGTAGAATAGTATTTGAGTAGCTTATAAAACAACCGGTTGTTAATATTAAGGGTTTTCTAAGCCACTTAAAAACTACATTAGAAAAATTTATATATTTATTTTTTTTAATTATTTTTTAATAGGGTGGGTTTGTTTTTTTTTATTTTTTAATCCATCACCGTTTTATTTTTAATTATTAAATTAAAAGTCCATAATTAAAATTAATATTATAGAAAACTTCAACTTCAACTTCAATTTATGGATTTTTAATTATTTTAATGAAAAATTTAATTTTTTTTAAGAAGGTTTTGTTTTTCGTTTTTGTTTTTTAAAAAATTAAAATTACTTATTTTTTTATTATTTTTTTTTCGTATTTTGGTAAATATTGGTAAATCAATATGAAATATTCGCAGATTTGTTTTTGTTTCTTTGTTTGTTTGTTTATCTGAAGTTTTATTTACACAATGTTTATTTATTTATTTATTTTTAATTTTCATCCCCTTTATGTATACATATATTTATATATATATATATATATTTTATTTTTTTTGAGTTTGTTTTTATTTATAAAATCGTAACTGATTCTAGTTGTTTGTTTGTTTGTCTGTGTTGTTTTTAAATCCCGTATTTTACATTTTTTTTTTTAAAAAAAACTTAGGGTAGTTTTTTTTTAATTTAATTTTAAATTTAAAACCAATTTTTTGGGGGGCGTGGGAAAGGGGGTTAGGGGCGTCAGTTAAAAATTAAAAATTAAATTATTAGGTTTTAATATTATTTTTAATCTTTATTTTTGCATCCAGGTTGTTTCAATTAATTTTTTTTTATTAATCCCCTACTATACAGAAAATTTATTTTTTATTTTCAATAATTTTATTTAATTTAAATTACATTTAAGATTTAATTTTTTTTTTCGGCTCAAATTTATAATTTTTTTAATTTCTTTACTTTAAATCCCTAAAACATTAAATTGCCATTGCTTTTTTTAAAAATTTAAAAACCTTGATTGAATTAATATTAATATTAACTACACGCTAAATAATAGTTTTAATTAATTTATAATACAAAATTAATTATTTTATTTTCATTATTGTTTTTTTAAAAAGTTTGAGGTTTGTGCCAGTTTGTTTTTTTAAAAAAGAAACTCCGGTAAATAAATTTAAAATTGGCTTTTATTAATTTTCATGTAGAAATTAATTAATTTAATTAATTTAAGCCTTAGTTTAAAATTAATTGGTTCATAATTAATATTGATTAATTTAATTAATTACGATCCGATTATGACCTAATTAATTTAAATTTTAAAAACAACGCTTAAATTAATCTTCATAATTAAAGCCAAAAAATATACAAGGACCGCCAATACTTTTTAAAATACAAAATAGCAGTTTGTTTTTTGTTTTTTTGTTTTTTTAATTCAAACAGAAAACAAAAAAATAAAGTTAAAAATAGACCACCCTTTTACAAGTTTGTTTTTCATTTATTTAAAAAGAATAATTATAATATTGGTGACCAAAAAAATATTAGATAATTAACGCAATAATATTAAAAATTAATTAATTAATTAAACATATTTAAAAAATAATTATACCACTCCTTTTCATTTCAAATTCATTCTGGGGTTGTTTTTTTGTACAAATTGCGATTGGGGGAGGGGGGCGAGAAAAGGGGGAGGGAGGGAGGGCAAGGGTTTAAATACAAAAACCCAAAAAAACATTTCACAAATATTGGTTTTTTTTTTTTCAAATTTGTTTTTTGACTGGTAATAATAAGTAGCAAGTTGAAATATTTGTTTTTTTTTTTTTTACAAAATCATTGAAATCCCCTTTAGTTTATTTCTTCCAAGGTGATATTTGTTTGTTTGTATGTTTGTTTTTTTTATAGATATATATTTAGATTATATACAAAATAAATAACAATTGGATATTTTTTTTTTTTTTTTAGGTTTTTGTTTTTCAAATATCTTCCCATTTTTGTTTGTTTGTTTCTTTGTTTTAATTTCATTATTTTTTTTGTTGCAATCTTATTAATTAATTTTGCATTTTTTTTATTATATCTTAAAAACAATTAAAATTAAAACCATTAATTAAGTGGTTTTAATTTTATTAATTTGTATTTTTCATCATATTGTTTTTGTTTTTTGTTTTTTTTTAAATAGTTTTGTTTTTTAATTTTAATTTTAATTTTTTTTTGGAAATATAATATTTTACTTTTTTAGGCCCGCACTCGCGTGTGTTTTTTTTTTATGTTTATGTTGTGTATAATTTTAATTTGGTTGTTTATATATTTTTGTTTTTCATTGTAGAAATATCACTCAAAGATGGCAAGATGCATTGCGATGTATTTTTGTTTTTTTGTTTTTTTCAAAAAAAAAAAACATTTATTTTTGGATGAAAAAATTGGCCCAGGATTTTTTTCATCATCGGTAAATATTGTTTTCGATTTTATTATTTACTCTCAGCACAACTTACAATATAATATATTCTCGATGTGTTTGTTTGTTTGTTTATCTGTTTAATTTATCATTGACTCCACCAAACTGCAATTAGATTTTTTTTAGTTCTATGCAAACTAATTCATTTTGTTTCTTTTCAACTGCAATTTCTTGTTATCTCTGCAGTCAACTGCAATTTCTTCTTATTTCTGTACTCAACTGCCAATTTCCTCTTTATCTCTGTACTCAACTGCCAATTTCCTCTTTATCTCTGTACTCAACTGCAATTTCTTCTTATCTCTGCACTCAACTGCAATTTCTTCTTATCTCTGCACCGAACTGAAATTTCTTCTTATCTCTGCACTCAACTGCAATTTCTTCTTTATCTCTGCACCCAACTGCAATTTCCTCTTATCTCTGCACTCAAGTGCAATTTCCTCTTTATCTCTGCACTCAACTGCAATTTCCTCTTTATCTGCACTCAACTGCAATTTCCTTTTTATCTCTGCACTCAACTGCAATTTCCTTTTTATCTCTGTACTCAACTGCCATTTCCTCTTTATCTCTCCACCAAACTGCAATTTCCTCTTTATCTCTGCACTCAACTGCAATTTCCTCTTTATCTCTGTACTGAACTGCAATTTCTTCATATCTCTGTACTGAACTGCAATTTCCTCTTCATCTTATAACTCAACTGCAATTTCCTCTTTATCTTTTTACTCAACTGCAATTTCCTCTTTATCTCTGCATTCACCTGCAATTTCCTCTTATCTCTGCTATTTTTTGCTTAACTCCGCATCCTTTTCATACTTTTGGTTTTGCACATTGCACCTTTATGGCAGTGAGGGTCAAGCATTCCCTAATTAGGGTCAAACATTCACTAATTAAGTAAATTAACCCCATTCTCTTAATTTGCGTTGTTATGATGATATGTTGTACTTCGTTTTTCAATTTACGTAATTCTTCTTTGATCTTGTAAATTTTTTGGTCTATTTCTTTAATTTTGCGTCGCAATCGAGTGTATTTATTAATTAATGATTTTTTTATCTCAATCTCTGTTAGATAATTGTTAGAAAATCAATGATTGTTTATGGAAAGTTGTTTTTATCACGTTAAGGTTTCCATGGCGTGGTATAATTGCATCAGCACTTGAATATGGACTGGTAAACAAGAACGTCTATCGTGCGTCACCGGGTCCAATGATAACCAGGAAAGAGTATTGTAACCCTCCAACACGTATCTGCGTCAACAATGTAAGTTTTGTTCAAATAAAACGTCCAATAAAGTACATCGCGACGTCACAATTAAGACCGTCACGATGCCCCCAATAAGGTCTACCGCGATGCCCCCAATAAGGTCTACCGCAATGCCCCCAATAAGGTCTACCGCAATGTCCCCAATAAGGTCTACCGCAATGTCCCCAATAAGGTCTACCGCAATGTCCCCAATAAGGTCTACCGCGATGTCCCCAATAAGGTATACCGCGATGCCCCCAATAAGGTCTACCGCCATGTCCCCAACAAGGTCTACCGCCATGTCCCCAACAAGGTCTACCGCCATGCCCCCAATAAGGTCTACCGCGATGCCCCCAACAAGGTCTACCGCGATGCCCCCAACAAGGTCTACCGCGATGCCCCCAATAAGGTCTACCGCGATGCCCCCAATAAGGTCTACCGCGATGTCCCCAACAAGGTCTACCGCGATGCCCCCAATAATGTATACCGCGATGTCCCCAATAAGGTCCACCGCGATGTCCCCAACAAGGTCTACCGCGATGCCCCCAATAAGGTATACCGCGATGTCCCCAAATAAAACTCCAAACTAACTAACCTTAAGACATCAGTAGTAAAATTGGAATCAAGTGGATGGTAATTCCTTTGTTGTTGATTGTTACTGCTAATGAACTCTTCACTGGATTGAACCAGAGATGAGTGGAAAAGTAGGGCTGACTGTTAAAGGATAAAAATGACGCGACAGACAAGTTAATCATCAACCGCGCAAATTATCATAACAAACCTTACCTTAAGGAACGAAGGTAACTTGTTCTCGAGATGCGGACAACTGGACCAAAACCACTTTGGCAATGGACCTACTTTGGCTGTTGATACGTAGTAACCCAAGGCTAAAGGCTGTTGAAGTAACTGAACTGGTTCTTCAGAGACATCGTTGGTTCTACTACCGGGAGGCTGTTCAGAACCAAATGGTTAGCCAATTGAAACACCAGAGTTCCGATTGTGGCACGCAACTTACCCTATTTGGTTTGCTACAAAACGGAAATGGCGAATGTCTTCCACCTCCCATTCCATTTGGACTACCGGGTTGCGATATCGAATCCCGTCTCGGACTATTTCCTGGACTGCCATTCTCACCAAAATCACCAAAGAGTTCCCGCATATCATCGTCAACCGCGATGTCCTCCTCGTTTAAATCCATGAAGATACTTTCGCTGATGGATGGGTCAAGTGGCGACAGGTGTTCGTGCTGAAACGTCGCGTGCGTTGACTGTAATCGCGACACGGAACCGGTTCTTAGAACCCAAGAAACTTACAAGAAGAAGTTGATGACTTACCTGAGCTGTGGCTGATGTTGGGAACACTAGTATATGAGTACAAGTAGCGTCCTCGGGTGTACTTAAGTCGCAGTTTTGATTACTGAACCTGGCATCGGGTGTGAATTGATCCGGCATAATCCTTAGAGCCGAATCGGGTTCCAAGGACACCAAACAGGCTGATAAAATACTCGGAGTTTCGGGTGGACTTAAAACCGAACATTGATGACACAAATCGCATAATTGTCGACTGTATCTCAATAAAGACTTCTTGCTAAGTAACAAGGCCCATTCGCGTAATTCCCCGTGACCTATACGACCCAAACGTCCAACTACCAATCTCCATGGTTGAATAGAATTGGATAAAACACCCATGATGAAGTCCAAAAGTTTCGTTAAACCGGCCTTACGAGCCGAGGCCTTTTTCCGTCGCGTTCGATTGGGGATTTCAATATTAATGCAACACGTTTCTAAGAGTTCACCCTTTTCGTTGGTACATGACGCGAGTAACCAACGTTGGTCACTCGTTAAACAATAATTACAAAATAAAATGCTAGATTTTTCGCGTCTATCACCGAACATTTCGCCTAATTCAGTTTGTTTATCGCGTTGGGGCGCTAAGATGAATGGTAGGGTTAACATTCGATATGGATTCGTGTTTTTGTCCTACGCGTCAAGAGGCGAGTCAAGGCGAGACTCAGTAAGTTAAGTACCAAGTACCAAATGGTAAAGAGAAAAGAAAACTACTTACATTCTTGCCCTTGAGGAATATATCTTGCGTGGCCGCTGGTCCAAACCCGGTAAGTGATTTAACATTAGATTGATGCGTTAAAACACGCCGACATTGAGAGAATATTGAGAATGCTAACTCCTTAAGTTCATCGTGAACTCTGACCCCATTCTCTTCGTTACCAATACTCAAAACGGAGTCCATAGTTATCAGCTATAAACGCGACCGGACATGAGTTAATAATGCCGAAGCCGCCCTAATCCTAATGATAAGAACATCATAACATAACATAACATAACATACCTGAACGTGAATGTTATTCAAAATATGTTCGGGTAGAAACTTGAGCATGTACAAATAACATCTCATTAGACCAATGGTACTTAGACGGTACATTTCGGGACTCATGTTATTATAGGAAAATGGTTCGACAATGTAGATTATTAGAGCTGGTAGATTTTGTTCGTCGTCTTGTTCCGGTTCGTGAGTTGTACCACCGCCACTCGAACCGCCTCCGCCGCCTCCTCCTTGAGATCCCGAAGACCCTGCCCCTGTTGGGGTTCCGCCCGAACTTGAATGATTGGCGTTGTCTTGCTGCGAGTCCGAATGAGCTAGAAAGTAATTAATTATGTTTAATTAAGACTATATAACAATTAAGATTAAGAAAGGTAGTAATCAGCGTCTGAAGATTAAATTAATTACAAGTATCGTCATATTTACCTCCCTCTGATTGTAATAAGATTGGTTGGGGAGAAAATAAGAATGGATTGGTTATTATAGTTAATCGCAATTAACTACATCGAAAATCAAATAGACTGACCTCCATCCGAAGATTTTTGCGACATATCCTTGTCCTGTTGACTTTCGGGTGTTGAAGGTGGCATAGGTGACGCGGCTGGTTTCTCGGGTGGTTTCATTTGGGCGGGTGGATCCATTAAGGACTTGTCGAATGTTTGTTGCGCCAAGAACGGTACCAATAAATGTCGGCAAACTTGCGCGTACAGTTTCAATTTAGACGCCACGGGTCCGTTCCCAATGTTATTAAACCATTCGTCGACGGCTTCGTTGGACACTTTTCGATAGGTGTTTTTACCAACCCTTAGGATACCATCGCGTATTTTCTTAACCGGGCAATGACGTCCTAATCTACTGACTTCGTAGATACTGGACAGTTCTTTAAAATAGGTCCGTAACCGACTCAAGACAAAGTCATTATCGGGCGCGACTACAACGTACGCGATGTCGCGTGACATCGGGTAAGGTTCCAGTAATAACTTGTCCTATAACACACGAAGTAGAACGAACCTTGTAGCAACCCCCAACAAGTAAAGGATGGTACAATTTTTGGGTGACTTACCCAGAATTTCAAAGCAAAGGGTGAAATGCCTAACCAATCTTTCTCGTAACCGACTAGTAATGAAGGAATGGGTTGAGGTTCGCACTGATCATCGGTACCCCTTCCGGCTAATCTATGGAATTGCCGCCATGTTAGGGGTCCCGAAACTGTGTAGGTCACTTCCCATAACATTTGAGTACGTTTCTTATGAACCGCTTCTTGTAGTAAAGGTTGTAAGGATCTTAATAGGTTAACTGTCTCGTGGTTGCTTTCTGGTGGTTTAGCTGAAATAGTTTATTGTATTGTCCCAAATTTAGCCAAAGATCTTTCAGAAACGCAACCACAAATGCGGGTTGATAAATTAAACTTATTGGGGCCCGTTAATTACTTAAAGGTTATACTATAAACGTATCTTAAAGGGTACACTATAAACATATCTTAAAGGGTACACTATAAACATATCTTAAAGGGTACACTATAAACATATCTTAAAGGGTACACTATAAACATATCTTAAAGGGTACACTATAAACATATCTTAAAGGGTACACTATAAACATATCTTAAAGGGTACACTATAAACATATCTTAAAGGGTACACTATAAACATATTTTAAAGGGTACACTATAAACATATCTTAAGGGGTACACTATAAACATATCTTAAAGGGTACACTATAAACATATTTTAAAGGGTACACTATAAACATATCTTAAAGGGTACACTATAAACATATCTTAAAGGGTACACTATAAACATATCTTAAAGGGTACACTATAAACATATCTTAAAGGGTACACTATAAACATATCTTAAAGGGTACACTATAAACATATCTTAAAGGGTACACTATAAACATATTTTAAAGGGTACACTATAAACATATCTTAAGGGGTACACTATAAACATATCTTAAAGGGTACACTATAAACATATTTTAAAGGGTACACTATAAACATATCTTAAGGGGTACACTATAAACATATCTTAAGGGGTACACTATAAACACGTCTTAAAGGGTACACTATTAACGTATCTTACAGGGTACACTATAAACGTATCTTAAAGAGTACACTAAAAACACATCTTAAAGAGTGCACTAAAAACACATCTTAAAGAGTGCACTATAAACATATCTTAAAGGGTACACTATAAACCCGTCTTAAAGAGTACACTATAAACCCGTCTTAAAGAGTACACTAAAACATATCTCAAAGAGTACACTATAAACATATCTCAAAGAGTACACTATAAACATATCTCAAAGAGTACACTATAAACATATCTCAAAGAGTGCACTATAAACATATCTCAAAGAGTACTTACCAACGATAAAAGGCCACTTGTGTAAACTGGAAGACTTGAGGCCTTCATCCAACTTCCCATTAGCTCCCATGTTATCCAGCATTTGTCTGCCCGTTTCCAGGGCTAAAAAGCACATTTCTCCGAAATCGGACGCTTCTAGAGCGTTGTACTGAGTCGGTGGCGTATCCAAATTGTGCAATGTGACCGCTTTGTGATAAACCGAACAAGTACTGAACATAGTCGAACACTGAGACCGAATTAAATCCAACAAATGATGCGGTAATGATTCGAGTAAACCGCGAGCGTCCTTCGCGTTGTTACCGTTGTTATTATTATTATTAAAACCGAGCGCGTCTGATAAAGTTGTCGGTGGTGGTAGCGCCTTCCGTTTATCAACCATTAACAAACGTCTAGTTCTATCAGGAGGTTCGTAGGCGACGCCGGTTATTTCAACCTCGTCTTCGTAAAACAACCCGGACCGATGGCTATAATGTCGATTGACAACCGCGCTAAAACCGCACGTACATTTGTACTGTAATTCCTCCGAACCGTCCGGTAATAAAAAGTTGGGCAAATAAAGTCCGTAATCCGCACCTTTTATGTTCATATTGCATACGCATATCGTACAACCGGCAAAATTGTGATCCTTATATAAATTCATCATAGTATCCGATAAAACTAAGTTCGTCACTAAACTATGAGACTCCGTTATACCGCCCCCGTTTCCACTCGTCATCATCATGTGTTGATGATGAGCATGACCTTAATGGCCATATATATTGTAAGTAAGTCTTACTTACCAAATGGATGGACAGAAAGTGTAGTTAAAAGTACTTACCTTGAGGATTGGCGTGAGGATGATGGACGTGTTGTTGTTGCGCCAAATGGGAAGGATGCATTTGTGCCGGATGGTGAGATTGTAATTGGTGGGGATGTTGCTGTTGTAATTGTTGCTGCAAATGGTGAGGAGGACCCATTGGAGGAGGTGGAGGACCAAGATGATGAGGGCCATCCGATCCCATGGAATGGAGAGGGTGTTTAGGGAGGCAAGGACCATTATGGTTTTGTTGCTGTTGCATTTCGTAGTTCATGGCCATAGCGGCGCGTTGATCCATAGTGTCCATCATTGATGGATGGGCGCCGGGATAACCAGGAGGCATCATACCACGTTGGTCAGGATCTGGACCACCCATCATCATAGGGTGGCTGCAAAACATATCCATCGTTTTGGGTTCATTAAAGGGATTCCCCAAAAACCAAGTGACATTTCCCAACACGATAAGCCTGGCAATATTTTGAACAAGAACTAAGAGAACACTCACCCTGGATGTTGAGGAGCTCCAGGATGTTGATGCGGATGATGATGTCTTTCCATCATCAAGGCGGGATGTCCTAGCGGGGGTGGTAGCCCTCCGGGTCCCATGGCGTGTCCCGGATGGTGTAATTGATGATGCGGATGTTGTTGAGGATGCATCATATGCGCGTGAGGATGTCCGTGAGGATGCTGTTGATGCAAATGCATATGATGTTGATGTTGCGCCAATTGTTGCTGCTGTTGTTGCATGTGAGGACCTCCCCCCGCGTGGGGACCATGCATCGGGACCATATTGCCACCGGAGGATAAACTGTTGATTAGATTTAAATTGCCGGGTGTCGCTGAGACGGAACTAACTGTAGAAGGCACGGAGGAATTATTGGCGGCGAAAGATTGTTGCTGGTTTTGTTGCGAATTTTGCGCCGCCGCTTGCTGTTGCTGATTTTGGGTCCATGATGGCTTATATACGCTTTCACCGGGGAACGTAATAGGTGGTAAGCTCGCGCTTGGTAAACTAGTCAACGCGGAATAACGCGATGAACTGACGAATTTGAGTTGAATTGGAACTTTGTAAACGTAGGACCAGTCCTTAAAACATTAATGGGGATTGTATGAGGAGGATGTATTGGGTTGGGTTGTTTCGCGTTTGTACTCGATTTAAAACTTACAGCATCCATTCCTGGACTTCCGCAGTTAATATAACCATCAATTTTATCTCTTCCTAGGATTCCTTCACCAGCTTCGAGAGCCGCGATGTCCGAGAGCGTCAACGGTCCAGAAGGCGACTGGACAGCGTTGTGCTCCAAAGAAGGCGGAGTTGGAAACATTCGAGTCAACTCTGCAGCCCCTTGAACAACGCAGGGAAAAAGGGTGAGTTCATTTTGGAACTAGCGCGCTCTTTTAGAAGAAGTTGGGGTCGGGAATTGGGGTGTCTAAAATCAAATGGACAACTGACCTAGTATACCAGCGGTACAAGAGTTTGAGCTTGTTTTAGTCGTTTTGGTAACTGGCGCGTCATCAGATGTACCGGTTAGTTTAACAGAACTAGGAGTTGATGGGGGTTGAAACTGCAACGCGAACATAATCATAAGACATAATACAACAACCCTTGATTACCCAATGAATCTTTCCCCTGATTACCCAATGGATCTTTCCCCTGATTACCCAATGGATCTTTCCCCTGATTACCCAATGGATCTTTCCCCTGATTACCCAATGGATCTTTCCCCTGATTACCCAATGGATCTTTCCCCTGATTACCCAATGGATCTTTCCCCTGATTACCCAATGGATCTTTCCCCTGATTACCCAATGGATCTTTCCCCTGATTGCCCAATGAATCTTTCCCCTGATTACCCAATGAATCCTTCAATGATTACTCACATTATCATCGCTGTTATCATCCGATGACGTATCAAAAATGCAATCCAAGTCCCTGTCGGTCACTAACAAATCCTTTTCCCTCGTAAAACTCGACGCTTGATTCGTGGACGTCGCTGGGGACGTCACAGATGTTTGGTCATTTAAAAATAGTTGTTTGGGGGTGGCTTCCTTCGACGATGGTAAAACACCTCCGTTTGGTGTGGCGGGGTCAGGGGTTAAAGGTATAGACGGATCTTTCGCACCATTTTTCGTCTCTTCATCTTTGACCACGCTGTCATTACGGATTCTAAAAGTAGCTCCCGATGTTGGGGGCGCGTCCTCGTCAAATTCGTCATTAAATTCGTAAGGATCTTTCGGAGGTGACGGTTGACTATCTTCCGATTGCGAATTTAAATCCCGACTGTACATTTCGGCTGAATACGGGTTGCTAAAACCGCTTGGCAGTATCGTTCCAATACGTTGCCTTTTACGGTTACCGCTAGATTCCCACGTATTAACCAGTAAAGAACTGTAATCGTACAGCAAACCATTCCGTAAGTCTTCCTCGTCGGTTTCTTCGTTGACAACCGCCGGTAGAGTCGGTGGTCGTTTAAGTCCTTGTAAAGATACGAGTGGTTTAACCCCGACTCCGTTGGTGGTGTTGTTGTTGTTGTTGTTATTGTTGGGAAATGGGGAGGCGACCGATGTTGAGATAGCGTTTCCATTCGAGTTCGGTGCCTGACTTGAAGGGGCGGCCACCGCGGTTGTCAAGATGGCGGAGTTGGACGCGTCCTCCGATTGCGTCGTTGAAGGCGGTTGCCAAACGGAGGGTGAATTCTCCGCCTTGCAATCGGCCATTAGGTTAGAACCGGGTTGTTGGTGTTGATAGGGTGACAGAATCTGATCGGGTTTTTCCGTTTTAATAACGATGGGTTGATTGGAATTAGGGTCCGTCACTGACATTGGGCTTTGCGTTATAACGTTAGCGTTATTCTGTTCCTGAGATTCTGTTTTGACATTATCATCCTCTTGAGACAAAATGGGAGGGTGCGGGGACAGCGTTGGCATGGCCGGTTCCGAGGTCGATCCTCCGCTATTTTCCATGGATTGAAGTCCGGGTGTCGCCGGGTGCGGTGATTCCATATTACCGTGAGAATTAGCGTTCGATGTTTGCAAAGTGGGCAAACTAGACGAGGGCGTAGGGGCCCGTAAAGAGGGTAAAACCGCGGAAACGGGACCCCCGGATCCTTGTTTCAAATTAAATTGGAATGAAGTAGTTGAGTTTGAATTCTGTCCAGAACCGTTACCACCACTACCACTACCACCATTGTTCGTATTGGAAGAAATATCTCGCGATGAATTCTGGGAATTAGTATCGATTCCCGTCAAACAATCCAAAACGGGGCTTCGTCTATGAAAAGGGGTCATGCCCTTTAACCTGGACGACGTTTTTTCGTTAGATTTCTCGCTTAATTTCTCAGTTTTAATTTTATTGGTGGTTCCCGTCGCGTTACTCGAAGCATTCGTTGTAGTCAAACTCGCGTTCTGTTTAACGTGTTCGTTCGAACTGTTTTTGTTGCAGCCACCACTTCCGGGGCTCGAACTACTACCCTTTGTCTTTATTTTGCACCGAAAACAATTACAACTCGCGCGCGCCGATGGGTCCTGAAACTCCCAATGTCCGATGGCGTCCTCGGGACTGGCTTCGGGGGTTAAAGGTTGATTCGAAACGGTACTATCCTGCCATATATTGTTTTTCGCGTGCAATACCGCGTGGCTTTCGCTATTCGGTGTCCATTGGCACTGCTTAGCGGGGAGATTATTTAGATTAGGGTCCGTTGTTAAGTTACCGGTCAGTTGGTTTCGAAGCGCCGAACCCATGGGTTGACCGGGACCATATCGTTGCGCGTGAGGCCGATTGACCCCACCTACGCAACAACCGGGGTCCGACGGGGAAATGGGCGGGGTTAGGACACCACCCGCACCTCCCCGCGATTGACCAACGGCTAGGAGTCCATTCGGTACCGACGGTAATCCCGCACCACCCCGGCATACATCTTCCTCAGTTTCAATTACATGGACGTAGCTTGATGGGTAACGTAATCTTGCACCGCCTACAAAGACTTCAACTACTCGCGGTACCTGACTATCATCTCCCAAATAATCTTTACCAGTCGTAACTTCCTGTACTGGTAAAGGATAAAATTGCCTCCATTCGTTTAACAATCTTTGAACCGCCGGGTCATTATCCTTGTAGCTTTGACCAGTTAGAGTTCCGGCCAATCCGTAAGGACTCAATATAACTTTGACCCCCGTCGAATTAGCGGCGCTGTGCCCACCTTGGGCCGACAATAAATTCTGCCTGCTCAGTTTATAAACGGTCGGATGGTGTCGAACGTCAACGCTGGCGCAAATTGTACTTTCACCGTGAATGAAGAAGTTTAGCGAAAACGTCAGCTGAGCGCTGCGAATTAGACATACGCTAATTTGATTACTTGCGGGGGAAAACATATATAACCAGAAGGGGGATAATAGAAGAAGTATGACACTCTGTATCCTCTTAAATAATTAACACGATTCTTCCCAGGAGAGGGAATTACCCTTTTTGAACATTTGCTCTCCCGCTCATCAAACTTAATTAAGATTGGTATCGCACCTTGGGGTGAATTCTATAACTCTTTGGTGGTACTAAATACATAACAATCAACCCACAAACCTCCCTCGTCTTGACTTGGGACAAAAATTAACACACAAGCACATGCGCCTTGCCAAATAGTTAAGGGCTAATAGATAAGTAACGATGAGGTGGAACTATAACTATTTATTCGGTTTTAGTAACCTTGCGCAATTTAAATGTAAAATAATGTTACAATTATAGTTATACCCATCACGCTTTGTAATAGGTTACACTTCTCCCGAAGAGAATAAGTATTATATACTTCTGATATAACTTCTACCCGTGATAACATAAGGAATTCCTTACCTTCTAGGTTTATCCGACTTTTCTTTTGGTTCCGTGAACCATTTCCCAAGTCGGGTATAACCTTTTGCTAGTAAACATCGTTCGATCAAGTTATGCAAGGCTTTGAATAATAATCCCCGACATTCGTAAGATAAACCGTGTTCCCAAGAACCACTCGGTTCATCCGGATCACCTGCAATTTAATAATAATAAGGGTATTACATTCACCGTGTCACTCCTTAACATAACGCAATGACCCCCAAACTCTACCCTCAAAAATCACCACGTGTTATTGTGATATATACTAAGCGATACATTATAGTCAACCGTCAACTAACAACTTAATAATGCTATTACTTTTAATTCATCATAATCAAATTAATTAACGGCCTTGACGTATGTACGTAAATATTTATTTATTTATACTACGGTACCGCTACAGGTACTGACTTTGTTGAATGGGGGATGAATACGCGCTGAAAGCAAACCCACCCACCAAAAGTGGGTCACTGAAATTTGATATAATCTAGGTGAAACTTACACTTAGGTACATGTACAAATTGTGGGGGTATTTTTTCTTTGTAACTTTATATGACTAAAACCCTTAAATATGTTACATTTTATTTATAATATATTTCAAACTATAAAAACACTTTTAGAGAGAGACAGAGAAAAAAATCACGTGTATTTATTTCACGTGATTTAATAATTTAAACCCCAGATTTCACTCGTTCCCCTTAAATCTCGTAACGTGAAATATTTAAAATATAAATAATTTCAAGTTGAAATAATGTCGTTCATAAAAACCATTCAACGTTGCTTTTATAAACGAAACCTAACAACATTTCCACGACGGAGATTGTTAAATGACTTTAAAACCGGAAAAATCCATTTAATAGAGCTTTACACTTTCCTCCCCAACCCCAACCCCCTTTAGCATTTTGACCTTTTGAATGGCGGGAAGCTTATTGCCTTGGAAACGGCTCTACAAACCCCCCCCCCTCTCTATCTCTCCATTCCCTTCTCTCAGCATCTTCCACTGGAAAATCCGCTAGACCCCAATGCGTGACCAAAAGGTACAGTACTGTCAGGAAAAGGTCACGTGGCTTTGCGCGCGCCCTTAGAAAACGGCGGGAAAATATATATATATATAGAGGTTAGCTTGTGAGCCTGAGGAAAGGATAAAAGGCGGGAAATAAAACGGTAGCGCGCGCGTTAGGAGATCATTTGAGATGAGAAAGAGAAAGAGAGAGCGCGCGCGCCCGGAGAAAAACGAAGCTCAAGAGGAGAAGGCTATTAGCATTTCCGAGGGGTCGGATACTCGCCTATAAAATTAGCAACATTAGTTTAAAAACGTTTAAATATGTGTATGTTTTTAAACAAATATAGTTAAACGGTGTCCCTTGAGTCAAAATGGAGATAGACTCAAAATCGTTCAAAGAACACTGCACCCTTTTCAAAAACACCCTGTATAGTCTTATAATATTGTTAAGTTCAATTTTATTTATTTATTTATTTATTTATTTATTTATTTATCTAGGAGATATAGTATATCGTTTTTAAATCGGTTTATAAATAAAATACAAGTTAAAGTTAAAATAAAACACAACAATGACCGCCAAAGATTGCAATTCAAGCTCCCCGGTACCCCGGGGCAAATAAATGGCGGGAGAGTTGTAAGTTTTATTGGCGCCAAGCGTAAGGTCGCGGGACGATTTCCCGCCAAATCATATTAGTTTTTTTTTTCAAGCGCGAGACTCTTACATCTCGAGAGAGAGAGAGAGGAGAAAGAGGAGAGTCACGTGGTTTAGTGGAGACATAGTTTTGAATAGCTTCAACCAGAGCCTGAATAAATTAGGAAAATGAGTTAGGGGACCATTCATAAAGATTTATTACAAAAAATTATTTTTCTTCCGACTGTTTTATTTTTGCCTCATTAGAGATAATATTGATTGGGAGATTTTAGACCGGCTGCAAATAAAAGAGAGTAAAATATCTGTGACGTCATTATGACGCTGACGTCTAGCTAGAAGTAGCGTAGCTGCCGGTTGGTTTCAGGGTTGTCGGGTTACACGCAGTTATCGGCGACAAATCCACTTAAAAGCCAACCGATAAATCCTAATGGTTTAGGGGTTGGGGGGGGGGGGTTCATGCTCCATTGGATCGACTGTACTCTTTAGGCCACGCCCACCTCTGTATTCCACCACCATCCATAAGCCTTCGCTTTCGGGACCGAGGCTGCTTGGAGATTTCGATCCCCGAAGTGGTAACGGGAATGGGGACAGGGACAGGGATGTAGCAAGCCAAGCTCCGAAGGAAGGGGGGGAGAGTGAGACAGAGACAGAGAGAACGTATCCTACCAAAGATTAATTACTTGTCCAAAGAGAAATCTCTCTCTGCTGAAACGTTCGTCTCAATTACTAGGTTCAATTCGGGGTAATGTGTACACGCGCAAATTATAACAGTTGCTTTTAAAGCAAGTAGTAGTAAGTAACTGATGGATGAATTCAACATGAATTTAATTTAATAGCAGGAGGATTTGTTTTGATATCTGATACCAGATAAGTACAGGGTGTTTCTGATAAGTCTTGCATTAATTAAACAGTTTCGGTATTGTATTAATTGAAATTAACTAATAGACAAAAGCGTTGTCAGTTGTCATTTGTGACGTGTGCAATTGAGCAACAGACTGAATTAAGTTTTTAGAATTCTGTAATTCTGTTCAGTATTTATCATTCAGTTCCAATAATATAATAACAAAGTACTGGCAACCCTGTCCTTGAAGCGCATGCGCTGTTAAAGTCAATAAACGGGGCTAATTGGGGGTGGAAATTAATTTATCTAACCCCCTTTAGTACGTTATTACAACACTGACTGTATATTTGCAAATCCATATTTATATCCGACCCCTCTTAAACTCAAAATCTCGTGAGTTGGAGCGCGTGCGAGAGCTAGTATCTATATTTTAAAACAACCTTAGAAAGCTTTACCAGGAAAGGATTTACAATGGGGGATTATTCAAGACTTCCAAGATTGGAATTTGCGTATAGCTGTAGATAGTCGGTAGAGAATAGATCAATAGGTGGGGCGGTTCAACACCCGTCCGATTTATGTTACGTACGTTACGCTTCTCCTATGCTGCTATAGAGCTCTCTCTCTAGATCCCGCCAAATTAGATTTGGCGGGAAAGGGACCCGCGCTTTTAGAATCACTCCGCTCTAAAGGAGCTTGCGGGAATTTATAAAGCCGGATTGCGGCCTAAATTTGACATTTGTAACAACCTCCTTTTCAGATTGGGTTCAAATATTAAACACACAATTTACTGTTTAAATTGTTTAACATTTTGTTAAATTTAGCATTTAATAAATAAATAATTAAAACAAGTTGGGAAAACCAAAATATTACCTCTCCGAGTCAAGACGACTACTTACAAACTTATTTACCCAGATATGGAAATGTTTCTTAAGTTAAAATTTATGAAATATTAAAGCAGTATACAAAGCATAGCAAATATACTGTAAATCAGACGACATTTTACGTCCAATAATGATATACTTGTACACATTAAAATCATCCGATGGGGGAAAAACGGGAAATGAAGGGATAAAACTTTGGAGGGATATTACCTTTACGTGTTTGTAAAGGCCCAATTTTCTACTCCTCAACTGTATGCCCTCTATGTTCAAAGCCATATTCACAACAGGGTTGCCATATAAACACTATCCTCTCGTTTCACCTCAATGATTTTCTTAGTTTGTCAACATGACTGTTAACGTTACATAACACCAAAGCTTATTTGTGGCTACACACACTGAAAGTAAATGCGTACCATAAAAAGCATGAAAACACGAAGCTATTATCCGATTACTATCAGACCTTTCACTGGTCTGGGCTGCGTTCAGCAGAGCTCACCAAAAAAGACAGCGGATTTTGGAAATGTTTACCGGTGAGCTCTGTCGTCATAGCTTTTCTCCGGTCATTGGCGTTTTATAAATGACGCTAGCGCAATAAAGCGTGCAAGGTACCAAGGCTTAACAAAAATTGTATGATAACATATTTATAGAGATAGATAACTTTTATAATTAAAATTAGAAACTAACATATCTCTTACAATTCTCGCGTGATCAACTGGTTTCACGCCAATTAAATAGCTATAGTCCCAGAGAGCTATTCGTATTAATTCCTCCATGGTTTTTTCGCCAAGCTGAGAACTACGCGTTTTACGTCACGTTATCCAAAAAGCCGACTATTTTCTTTGAAGACCGTGCTAGCTCAGCGCGAACCACCGTGACGTCAAAATTCAAAAACAAATTCCCGTTATGTAGGACACTGCTAACAGTGCTGGGCTCTGCTGAACGCGGCCCAGATTTCCACCATGATTATAAAATCTAAGCCTAATTATTTAAAAGTGTATTTAACTTTCGGCTCACTCTGAACCGTTAATGTCTCTGCATTACAGAAACGAAAACCAAACCCAAGCGTTTACTTTTTGGTTCACTAGGCCTATTGACAAATAAATGTTCATTTGACCAATATAGAAGCGTTGTGCTTGTGTTCACTTTAGAAAGGATTATGCTATAAACAGATGTAGTATAGCTTAAGT
Organism: Phalangium opilio; assembly: GCF_054372755.1. Taxonomy (NCBI): domain Eukaryota; kingdom Metazoa; phylum Arthropoda; class Arachnida; order Opiliones; family Phalangiidae; genus Phalangium; species Phalangium opilio. Next base: position 1,209,868 of record NW_028324232.1, read on the forward strand.
AATATATAAACATCCATTTTAAATAATAATATTAAAAAAAATCTTTGGAATATCAAAATGAAATAGAGCTTTAAAGCTACAAAAGTACTAAATGCATCATAATTACGAAAAATATTTCCACATATTCACTTTATATTAAGGTTAAAGGGAATATTATGGTTCGGTAGGATTTCTTTACACATCAAAACAAAACGAACTTCTAACGCAGCGCACTACTGTAACAACGGACGGACACACACAGACAAAAACATAGACTGCTTTTTAACTCTTTCCGTATTAATTTTGAATTGAGAAAAAAGGTTATCTTAAATATTAAAATAAATATAATTAATATTTAATATTTTCTTCGTTAGTTATTCGCCTTATTAAACGTTACATCGTTTTAAAAAAGAACAATTAAACATTCTTGAGAGACTTGACTAATATTGGCGTTTGAAATGAAGCATACGCCGGTTGCTTCGCCTTACTCAAATAGGTAGTATATAAGGGTGTCGAACTACAGCTAAAAGCAAGAACAACCGCAATTGCGAAAACCTATCGTGGACAACCCACCCTAGGGAGGCTAGACGTTTCTCGTAACCCTAGCTGATCGCCGCGAATGTCTTAAACCCAACGATGACGATGGAGTAGAAGCCAGGTGTACAGACTGGTGTCCATGTGGGATGGACAAAAACAAAGACCAGAAGATGGTGGTGTAGAAGCCAGGTATACAGACTGGTGTCCATGTGGGATGGACAAAAACAAAGACCAGAAGATGGTGGTGTAGAAGCCAGGTGAACAGACTGGTGTCCATGTGGGATGGACATAAACAAAGACCAGAAGATGGTGGTGTAGAAGCCAGGTGAACAGACTGGTGTCCATGTGGGATGGACATAAACAAAGACCAGAAGATGGTGGTGTAGAAGCCAGGTGTAGACTGGCGTCCATGTAGGATGGACAAAAACAAAGACCAGAAGATGGTGGTGTTAGATGCCAGTGTGTACAGACTGGTGTCCAAGTGGGATGGACAAAGACCAGAAGATGGTGGTGATTAGAAGCCAGTATGTACAGACTGGTGTCCATGTGGGATGGACGAAGGCTATAAGATGGTGGTGATTAGAAGCCAGTAAGTACAGACTGGTGTCCGTGTGGGATGGACAAAGACCAGAAGATGGTGGTGTGAGAACTCAAGTAGAGTAGCCATTTCCGTGACTGTGAAAGCAGTTCGGAAATGGCGAACACGTTTGCTCCGATTTGGAAACTGCGAACGCGGTCACGTGGGTGTAACAACAGACACACACACAGACAGACACACAGACACACAGACAGACACACAGACACACACGATCGTTACAGAACCTCTCCGTGACATACGTCACTCGGAGAGGTAAAAATGAAATTAACAAAAATATAAATACACTTTGGTGTGTAGCGGGGTAAACAGTTCTACAGGGGCCATAGAAAATACATGAAGAATTATAATGGGTTTGCCCCTATATGGTGACTTTCCCACTGAACCTACGAAACTTCAACTATAGCTAAAATTATTTTATATTAAATTAAATGACAATAAATTAAATTAAATGACGATAAATTATATTTATAAAATAATTAATACTTTAAGTAATTTAATAGCTTAATAATTTAACTCTTAAATATTATTAAAGGTAGTTAAACCTGTAGACAGTGTGCAAATATTTGTGTTAAGTGTTGTCAGGCATTGTCTACAACAACAACATACTGAATTAAGCTTCTATTTAATTCTATGCTCTTATTAAATAATTATAAATCAGTGTCCAAACCTGAATGAATACAGAAGATGCATATATATAATAACAAATTACAAATTACTAACAACACTGTCCATGAACTGAAGCGCATGCGCAGTTCAAGTTAAGAAACAAGGTTGGGTAATTAATAAATTAATTTCTGTAGCCCCCTCCCTTCCTTAGCACGCGCCATTTATTTATTCCGTGTTTAACTTTGAATAGTGTCCGTAATTCTTTCATTCGCCAGCTAAATTATTTCCGACGTTTAACAACAAGTTCTTCCTTTATGAACTGACCCCCCTTGGTTGGTGTGTGTTAACCCGCGTTTCCGGCACGAGGCGGGTAGTAGAAGGTTATGGGTTTTGCTTGGAGCATCATTGCGGAACACTTCTCTTAATATCATTCTCCTCTTCATTCCCCCCCCCTAGCCATCCTTCCCGCCGCCGTTGCCTCATTCCCCTCTTTGTATCTACAGCGCACGCGCACCATTGCGATCTTCAGTAGTAGCTCGAGCTTTGGAGATATCTGGTGGCGGGAGAGTTGCGCGAGATATGCTACGCTACGTCTATTTCCCGCCAACTTTGTGTTGTAAACACCGGTTTCGCTTGTTGTAGACCTCGCGTGTCAAGTAGGCGAGTTATAGTCTATCCCTGGGGGTCATCTATAAAGATACGAAGTTCCTAATCGTTTCCGTAAATGGTTTTACGGTATAACTCCGCGATCATAAGTAAATAATAAGATGCTATAAGTTAAAGTTAATAATTCTAAAACAAGCTTGCTTTAATCCAGTCTGTTATTGTAGATAGTGGTTGAATATTGTATTGGCAACACTTGTATCTATATTTAATCACTTAAATTCATTGATTAATTTAGGCATAATTATAATTATCTGAATAGTGTTAAATCAATGCATTATAACCTCATCAAAAATTCCCCCCTTTATAGTATGAAATAAACATGTAGTGGTATAACATCAATTTCACCTGTTTAACCTGTTAATAGGGCGCCAACCAAGGTCCGTTCCCATTTTTTGATACCGGGCTAGTCAACCGGCTTCCGGTATCGCTATCAGGTTAATCTGCCAGCCAGCTAGCTCTCACTAGAGCGCGTATTGAAAAAAGATTAAGCTCCTCTTCTTTCACCGCCAGAAATAAAAAAGAGGTACCCTCCCCCCCCCCACCACCAATGCACTCCGATTTGTCGACACCGACATCTTAAGCTGACAGTATTGACCCCGAGGCGAGATAGGATTGACCATTGTTCGTGGTTAAGTTGACTTTTGACGTCGGAACTCGAGCTACAACTCCCCCCCCCCCCCAAAGCTTCTTTGAGGGATCAATAAATGGAATGGATTCGCGCGCTTTCTCTCTACCTCCCCCCTTTCTCTATGCTTTTTCTTTCCCGCCAAAATAAAAAGAGCGCGAGCGCGGTCAAATCTCGCGCTATGCCACGCGGATCACCATCGTTTTTACGCGCCTTTTTTCTTTTTAAAGGGGTAATGAAATGATTTAATTATTATTATTAATATTTTTGTTAAATTGTATTTTAACAGTAACATTTACTGGGAGCCCAGCGGTCCCATAAAATGCTTTTTCAACATGTTCTATATTATCCTATAAATGCATTTAACGTCCTATATATGAAGTTTTCGTATAGTTTAGAATCAAATTGAAAGAAACAATTTAATTATCCCTTTACGAGTAACAATATAACTTGGCAGCGTTGCGTAAACTAATGAAAATAGGTCTATGTTATTGAGTGAGTGGAGGACGGTCCTTAAGAAGGCAAGGCGCGAATCCGCTACTAAAAACCTTATTCTCAATTTGATCCCTGCTAGCGTGGATTGGATTTGTTGCGGTGTTTCAAGCTATACATACACTGCCCTTGGATATTTTTAGGGGGGTCATTCCTAAAGGATAATAAAAATTGAAATTTCCTTTGTACCACGTGACATCAGAATTGATTTTTCTTGGGTAGCCTCCAGGAGAAGTTAGTGTAGTTTACGAATTTTTACGACTGTCTAACCTAATGACCTATTTTTTTTTTTTTTGAAAGTCTGTTTTTGCTAATGAATATTAAATTGAGCTGGATTAACTGGCTAATTATCTTACCAAGGTTTCCGGATAATTTATGTAGGGTATTTGCGTTATTCGCAACCTTAGAAAGGGCTTGTTTACTACAATATATTTTAATTATAAACGGAGGTCAAATTTGCATAATATATTATAACTTGCTATTTGAGCTTAAAATGCTAATGAATTTTATTCATGGCCAAGTTTTTTTAAGTCATTTAAAAGCCAGACAATTTTATCTAAGCACGTCTCGCGCCAAAAACCCATAATAACCACGCACGTGTAATAGGAAAGAGCGCGTGAATTAGTAACAAAATATTCACGAGATTTTATTTCCCGCCAAATGGCACGTGCAAATTTAACCGACAATAATGGCACGTGGAAATTTATCGCCAATAATTCCACGTGGTAATTTCCCGCCAAATATAAAGTTTTTCGCGCCACAAGCTCAAAAAAATATTTCAAAATTAAACAAAAATCACTTAAAAACGTCTTATATTTAAAAGGACACTATTATTTAGGGGAAAATAGCAATTTTTATCCATAAACGAACAAGACACGCGAACCAAGGAACCAACTCTCTCTAGTAGCAAAGCGAAGCTAGTCTCAGAGAGAGACTCGAACCTAAATTCTCTTCCCTCGCCTCAAGTAGAGAGAGTAGAGAGTAGGTATTTTCTTCTTATTCTGGCGTAGTCTGAGGTCTGAGAAAGGGAAGGGAAGGTCGACGTTCTCTTTAGTTCTCTAGCCAGCACCAATACCACCACCGTCGGCGGTGGCGGCGGGTTCAATTCCCCCTTGGGGCGTTGAACCCCCTGTACCGAACCGAAGCAGGCCGCGCTATGCCATCATCATCTTCGGATTCTCTAGGCTAGCCAAACTGAAACCCCCCCAAACAAGCAGCGTAAAAACATCCCATCCCGGGCGCCGCTTTATGCGAAAAATACCATTGATTCTTTTCCACGGTCTCTCCTCTCTCGTCTAAGGGGCTTAGAAGTTAGAAGAGTCTATCACGACGACTGTAACAATCAGTTAACAGATAAAGGGTTAACAGGGTTGGGACGAAATTTTTTATATTGAAAATCCAGGGCTGATTTTTAATTCTAGCTTATCCCTGACCAAATTTTGACAATATTTTATAACAGGGTTCATACAACTTTTGGAAAACAAATTTCCCTGACATTTCCAGGTTTTTCCCGTATATGGAGTATCCTATGGAGCAAATGTTGACGAAGGAGGGGGGGGGCAAATAGGACTATTACACAATCAAAGGACATCCCCGTATCTCTAGTAGAACCAGAGTTATGAGCCTCCAAAGTTGGGTGTAATGCTATTCCTATGGAGGGGGTATGTTCACGAACATTTTGCTTAATTACTTGGCCCCTGTTTGACCCAAATTTCCCTGAATTTTACTAAAAATTTAGGTTTTTGTCAACTATTTATTTCCCTAATTTTTTTAGGTTTTCCCTGTTTTTCAGGGTTTGTATGAACCCTGTTCAAGGTGTGTCCACTTCATGGTCACACCCTGGCCCATATTTACCATTCCTCGAAGCAATCAAATTATCATGGTTTGAAATACCAAACGAAACGAAGTCCCTGACCCTATCCCTAACTTTTTAAATCCCTGACTTAAACTTATCCCCCACATTTTCCAAATCACTAAATAATTAAGCTATATTAAATTACTTCAAGCAAATTATTAATTATTTTAGGAATATATAATTTATTTATTTTAATATTTAATTTAATATAATATAATTTTAGTTATAGTTGAAGTTTTGTAGGTTCAGTGGGAAAGTCATGGTGTAGGGGTAAAACCCATTATAATTCTTCATGTATTTTCTATGGCCCCTGTAGAACTGTTTACCCCGCTACACACCAAAGTGCAAGGAGAATTAAATACTAAAATTAAATACTAAATTTAACGTTAAATAATTTTAAGTAAGGCTATAAAATTTAAAAAATATAATTTTTTAACTGGCAACACTTTATATTTCCCAATTAAAATCAAATTCCCTGACTTAATTGGAATTCTTAAAATTTCCCGATTTTTAAAAATATGTCTAATTAATTAAGAATTTACTTACCGGTCAGTTCCTGAGATACCAATCCGGATAGATCCGGTTCCTCGCCGTACCAAAATATCCATAGTTCTTTATTGTAATGTAACTGATTGTGAATTTCGGGTGGAGGTCCGAGTGTGCCCATGGGTCCTCCTCCCATGCCACCTCGTCCTGGCGCGTGATGAGGATGGGCCCCCGGATGGTGCGGGGGCCCGTGTCCTCCATCTTGACCTCCTCCTTGACCCCCGGCCCGACTGACCCTCCTCCAGACGCATATAATGTCCGAATTCAGACATTTGCTAAATGAGGACAGGACCGGGTCTTCCAGGGGCTCCGCGCGTAACACGCTCTCACAAGATAGACGACGCCATTTTATACCAGATAAGTCCGCCTAATTAAAACAAAACACCAATATATTAATTAAAAAGCCACAATCAAACAGTGGGGACAAAACATTTAATTCATTATATAGGCCCAGGTGCTCCGTTTTAAAATGAACCAAATCGTAGTAGTAGGAAAGCACTATAGTATAGTTTGATAATAAATACAGTTATCAGATTTCGAATAGCATAGCTAAGTCCCGACCGTAAAGGTTTTGACAACTCAATCCGTAAAAATTCCATTCATAATTTTTAACTACGTTACAAAAACCAGCAATCACAACAACAAATTCTTGGGCGGTTTCTTTTTTTTATTTGATACGGCGAAAACTTAATAGAAGTCATTTATAAAGCTTCAGAAGCATTAAAGCAAGCCTTCAATCAAATGCTGTCAAAATAATTTTCCATGTAATAATAATAATAATAATAACCTTTATCAGAGCGTTCCCCTAAAGAACCCGGTTTATCCTGTATACTATACATACAATATTTCAAAACGTTTCCCGCCTTTTTTCACGCGCCAAAACATTAAAAACTCCATGAAAAGTTGTATTAAAAAAAGGCGGGAAAGTAAAAGCCATTCTCGTGAGCACGTGGATATTTAGAAAAAGGCGGGAAAGTAAAGAAACAATTCTCGTGAGCACGTGGATGGCTATTTAGAAAAAAAAAGGCGGGAAATATTGAATACGGAATAATGTGATGGACCATCACGCGAGCACGTGGTTTTTTCCCTTCTCTTTTCTTTTATAAATGGCGGGAAATGGTAAAATAAACATAAGCTTGCTTGCGCTTTTGGCTTCTTATCAAAACGGGGTCTGAGTCAAGAGTTAAAAGCCGGCCTTAGGTTTTTTTGTTAAAAAAACTATCAGATTCCAAACAAATATAAAACTCTCGTCAAGGTAGACTACTTTTCTCAAGATTTAACCTTTTAGTACTTCTCAAAGTTTACAACAAAAATAATATACAAGGGCTTTTAAAAGTTACCAACTAATCCCACTCCTTTAAATAAAAGAAAATAAATAAATTAATTTAACTTGACAGTATTTACTTTATGTACGACCCCCCTTTCGTTTGGCTATTCTTTAAATTAAGAGAAACCGCGGGAAAAAGGCAAAACATTGCGGGAGAAAGGAAAGGACAGGATAGGCGAGCGAGAGCGCGCGCGATTTCATTTCTCGAGCGGAGGTGGTTACCATAGAAACGGAGAAGAAAAAGAGGCGGGAACCAAAAAAAAAAGAGTATAGATGTTTTGGCGCGAGCTAACCGGGGACGGGTGTATATGTCTCGCGCGCCAACCAATTTTCCCGTCTTGCAAAGGCTCGCGCGCGCTCTCGAGTCGCTTATCAGCGGAGATTAGCTAAGCCTATCGCTACCTCCTTTTCTATAGCTGGCGGCCAGCTTTTTAACCTACTTTATAATAGACAAGCAAATAGAAAAAGTGACATCGCTCGCGTGCAAATTTCCCGCCAAGATTGCACTTTTTCACGCCCCCCACGTGGGAGGTTTTATTTTATTTTTATTTTTAAAGATGTATAGCGTAGAGAGGTTAAGAAACGTTAGTTAAATATTAGATTTACGTTGTTGAACTTGAAGTAACGGTTCGTAGTGCGCACCGAAAAATGTTATTTCCCAATTTTTTATTTTTTCCCAAGCAAGGATTGGCTTGTACCCAAGAGATCTTGATAGAATTTGGCACGGTAATCGCTCTAATTCGCCTTAAATCTATTAAGTTTATGAATCACCGTTTGTCTGCTGCGGTACTGTGTCATCTTCTCTTTAATTATAATCGAATTCTTAGAATTAATCAGGACTTTAGCCAAAAATTTAAACTCCTTATAGGAAAAATAGGGATTTTTTATTTAATCCGGAATTATAGGATTTTATAGGAGAAAAAAGAATCAAGTGTTTTTATAGGAAAATATAGGAATAAAAATGCATGCTCATATATATAACACTATTTTGGCTTAAACTATATTATAGAAAAATCTCAAATAAATAAACATAAATAACAAATTGGGGATTTTACTTTGAATTAAATTCAGGAACTTAATTAAATTAAATGATATAATATAATTAAAAAATAATAATCCTGAGCACAAACTCCGCCTGATCAATTTCGGTCAAATCTAGTCTCAAATGTCATCTCTATTTTAAAAGAGCCATAACTAAATTTTAATTAAAATAAATTTGATAATACTAAACTATAAACGAAAACTAAGACCCCAAACTAAGCATCAAAAATATATTGGAAATATTATAGTCTGACCTTTCATGAAAAATTATAGCATAATAATAATATAGGACAGGTTCAAAAATAATATAGGATTTTATAGGACCTCCACTGGTTTCCCTAAATTAATAAATAAATAAAAAAATTTCAAACTATCTCTAAAAATCTCAAACTAAATTGAATTTTAAAATAATTCAGATATGAATAAAAAAACAATCACTTGATTTTGATTTTCCATTTCACCCTCCCTTTAAAACAATTAGGTGTATGTGTCGATCTAGTAGCAGACGACACATTTTTGATAAAAGCGTTGTTATAAAACAAACAATGAAATAAACAAGCAGTCTGTATAAAACACTTGTGATTCTATGCTACTATATGAAAATGTGTTATACAGGCCCAGCATTCCGAATATGGAGAACTGGTTTGTTTTTACTGTACAATATATGTGATGTTATATAGTTGTATAGTATAGTGTACGCGTCACTCTTACCACACACAACACACACATATTGAAGCTCGCAACGATTGATGTCGTTGACCTAATAGCTACCTGATCAGCCGTGCATGCATGCATTCTGTAACCTACTACTACCTATACCTAACAAAATAAGCATGGCTTAGTTATTCGAAGACAGGGATTGTATAAAACTACTATAATGCTGTAGTTTTCCATACTAAAATGGTATAATTTAATTATGTAGGTATTTTCTGACACAATTAACTATAAAATTGAGTATAGAAGGAAACCTACTACATTGTAGTAGAATAATATTACAATGCAGTGGTTTTCCAGCTAAAATGGACTATAATGTAGGTATTTTTCAAATAAAATTATAAAATAGTATAGAAGGAAACCTACTAATAATGCTACAATACAGTATACTTTTCAGATATAATTAATTAAATAAAATAGTATAGAAGGAAACCTACTACATTGTAGTAGAATAATACTGCAATACAGTGGTTTTCCAGCTAAAATGGACTATGATGTAGGTATTTTTTAAATTTAATTAATAAAATAAAATAGTATTGGGAGGAAACCAACTACAGTGTAGTAGAATAATGCTACAATACAGTGGTTTTTCAGCGAGCTAAAATGGACTATAATGTAGGTATCTTTCAAATATAATTAAATAAAATAGTATACATTATAGTAGAATAATACTACCGGTATTCTAGTGTTCTCAAATTGACCTCCAAAAAGAATAAATAAATACTTGCAAAAATACATTTCGATAAATTATCAGCGACAAAGAATTGAAATTGTAAAACTTTCCATCCATTTGTAAAAAGGATACGCGACACGAGAAGTCTTATCCTTCAAACATTAATTGCGTTGAGTCCTTTTTATCTTAATCGGTTTCTTTTACATTTACATCGCTGATAAAGCGAAACATATCATCAATTCAACAAGTGCAATGAATTTTAAAATTCACTTACGACAAATTCGCAAAATCGTGCTATATAATTAATATTTAAATAATATAGGTCTAGAATAAAATAAAATTATTAACATAATTGCGCGCGTGATTTTGAAATAAGGCGCCAAAATTTCACGTGCTATAAACATATAAAAGCACGAGATAATAAATAATAAAATAAAATTCACGTGCTTATTTTAAATAAAGCAATTGCAAATAGTATTCACGTGCAATGGAAAATAATAATAATAAAAAAAAAAATAATGTGGAAATTTCACGCGCCAAATTTTATACTGTCATCAAATCCCGCCAATTTCCAGGAATTTTTCTTTTAAATATATTAATAACATTTTAAACTTTATAAAGGACCCCCGTATCAAAAAAAAAATATATAAAACAGCTACCGCAGCGCCCCGATCGTGATACAATCTCAAGACGAAAAAAATAAAAAGGCTTAAAGAACTCTAAAAATCATCCTATCGAATTACCAGAATACAGTATACTTTATTACACCTTGAAATTACAATACAGTCCTGGTTAAAATCAACGCGTAGAATTCCGCCTTACCGCGGTTTTGTACGTATTGTAATTTAAGGGTGAAACGAGATTATAAGGGGCCAAGGGAAAAACCGGTATGCGAGCCGGGTTTCGACTTCAAATGGAGTAATGGCAAAGCTCCTCCCATCACTTTATTAAACTCAATCGGAAAATATCATGGTGAGCTACTACGCCGCTGTTATTAGACCGACCGAAGTAGAAAGGCGAGCAAAAATGCATCTGCTCTCCAAAAAAAAAAAAAATACCTTGATTTCACCTTGCCGGAAGGCCATACATAAAAGCGGTTATTTTGATGTCAAATAGTAGTAACTCCTAAAACGTTGGTTGATCATTTGATAGGGAGTAAATAGGGCTATAACATACTCAAAGGACATCCCCGTATCTCTTATAGAACCAGAGTTAAATGGTGTCCTGTAAATAAGCCCATTTTAAGGCTTTGGAGAGGACGTTAATTAATATTTTGCTTAATTACTCGGCCCCTAATTAAGGAAATCCTAAGTTTTTAGTATCATTGGAAAGCTAATAATTAGGGCTATAACATACTCAAAGTATTTCAATATATCTCTTATAGAACCAGAGTTAAATGGTGTCCTGTAAATAATACCAAGTTAACGCTAAGGAGAGGACGTTAATTAACATTTTGCTTAATTACTCGGGCCCTGATTGTTGTACCCCATATTATTTAGTATCGTTGGAAAGCTAAGAAATAGGGCTATAACATACTCGAAGGACATCCCCGTATCTCCAATAGAACCGGAGTTATAAGCCTTCAAACTAATGTAAATACGTTTTGGAATACAAAGTCATGAATTTCCCCTATTTCCTTAAACATACCATAACCGAAAAACCAACCACATATCGACTTCATATCGATTCAACCCACGAGCTACGTTTTGCGTGTCAACTTCTACTAAAACTAATATTAACAAATTACATTCAACACGCATGCGCCACGCCGCCAGCTGTATCGCCGCTAATCTACGCATAACCATAACAAACTATCCACAAGGTTTCCCTAGAAATCAATTCCTACTCTCTTAAATCTCTAACAAATTCGGTAGTTACAACGTTATTGCCGTCAAAAAGGCGATACAAAAATAATTATATGAAAAGCAATTGAAAATGTTTCTTTGTGAAAGACCCCCCTCGTGCCGGTGGCTATGATCTTACAAGTACGTTTCTCTCTCACGTAAATCGGGTCGGGAAAGATTATTCTACCACTACATTAGAACCATACGTCACTGACTACGTCATAAATAAAGTGGGGGGGTCGAGCCTACGTTTTCCATTGCAAAAAATAACCAATTAAAAAAATTCCACTGCCAAAAATTTAATTTTTAGAAAATTGATATTTTATTATTATTTAATATTTAAAACAAAAGTTAACGTGGTATTTATTATTTTAAACTTTAAAAATAATTTAGAAAAAAAAATTAAACCCGCTGATATTTAATTTTATTACTAAATTAAATTAAATAAATATTTTTAAAGTTTAAAAATAATTATTTTAAACATTAAAATACACTTTTTTTAAACTACAAATTAGTACTTTCCCAGTAAAATTCTTTAGTACATAAGCAAAGGGTTAAGGGCGTTTTAAAACTGAGTTATAAACCGTTAGCATTTATTATGTTAATTTCGTTTGCAAGGTTGAATAAAAAAGGAGTGTCAGCGGAGCTTCCCTTTGTACCGCATTGAAAGCATTGATAAAATAATAAAGGTGTCATTACTCTATATGAAAAGGTAATCATAAATAAATAATTAATTAATTAGACTAAAGTTAATTACACTTAGAAGTTTATAAAAAAAAATGGGAGGTTTTTCTTTATTTCTTTATTTTTAATAACTTCGTATTAACTGACTTCTGACAGGTGTTAGATATATACGCTTAAAATACCTCTACATTGTTTTTAGCCCTCCCCCCCCTCCCGAAATTCAACTTTTATTTAAGAATTCCTGAAAGTTATGCTTCAGTAAATATGACTTAGTTTAACCCAAAAAAATTTTTTAAAACATGAATTAATTTATCTTCCATGAATATTTACGTTATTTTTCCCTTTTATTATATATGACGTCATATTTGAAATTTATTTAAATATAATAGAGTCGGATTGAAGATAAAATTCATGGGAATTTAAAATTAATTCTTTTCATTTTAGGAAGCTATTTAAGAAGGAAAATTAACATTTTTTGGTTAGAAATTAAATACGTTAAAAATTATATTTTTAATCACCCAATAATTAAAAATAATTTGTGACAGTTAGTTTAAGGATATAGGGTACTATTTCTCCTTCAATTTACTACTTGAATGTTTAAGAACTATGGACAGTGGTCAATAATTAAACCATTAGGATCGCAATTCAGTGATTATAACACGGTTTTGGGGGAAAATTACTAAATTACAGAAAGACTAATATTATTGCTTTACAATATCTAAACCACCCTGTCTGAAATTCCATTGATAGGAGGAAATTTTTCGACAGAAAAACCTCCATTTTTAAAAGAGATATAAACATAATATTTGTCCTTAAGTTCTAGGTTTAAAAACAGTATATATTTGTTGTTTATGTTATTGGCCTGAGCTCAAAAGTCAATCGGTTTTTACTTATAAAGTATATGACACTTGAGTCATCAATCCCTTTTAACATAATTTAACCTAATTTCTCTAGGCCTACTTCTACACGATTTCTAAATACAATACATCAATATTATGTCCTTCTAAAATATTAATAAAATTTTTAGCAAATCTTTCGTAATAGTTTTAACTAGTAAAATTTCAACGGATTTTTTTTCGTTTTTTTTAACCTTGAATTTTGGGGGTGGGCCATAAAATTTCAAAGACGCAAAAATTGAAAACTAGTTAATATGAAATTAAGTTAACAAAGGTCAAATAAAATTTTTCTAACCTCAATTTAAATTAAATATAACGGAATTATTTAAAATATTATTATTTTAAAAATAAATTTGGGAAAAATCGGGGATTATTTAACGTATTATTTTGAGTTCTAAAGTACCCAATTGAACCGCGTAGTAAATGTTTCAATATTTGCAAAAAACTGACTGATAAGGCAAAGATTCTTTATCTTATCTATGAAGAAAAGTGGTCTGAATACTTGTACATCATTCTTCATAAATGAGAGATATTACTATTAAGTATTTCTCATCAAAATTGATTGGAAATCAACCTGACTATTCAACTTATAACTTTATCAGTTTATAATTTAAAACCAATTTCAACCAATTATAAAAACGTAAACGTTACTGTTAACTAAAACTATTACTGCCTGTATCTATTTCAAAATCTACATTTATACTTTTGTCAAAACATGCTCCTGTAGGGTCAGATATTATTTTACAACTTATCGCTCGGTATAGTTTAGGGTTATATTAAAAGATTAACATTTAGTTAAATAGTCAGATCAATTTAGGAAATGGACAAATATTATGATACTTCAGAATCGCACACACGACACGGAGGGACGTTAACGTTTTTCTAACTAACCAAGGCCTAACGAAATGTCCTCGTAACATTGGAAGGAAGGCACGTTAATTAAGTACGACTTAACACTCGGTTTTGAGTTTAATTAGGTTACGATGGATAAAGAATAAATGAGCTACGGAAACGACTGTGGTTTAGGCTTAGGTGTGAATTAGTTTTATGGACATTGGGCTATATTACTAAATACATTTGGTAACTGTATGGATTTCAAATTGAAACCGGGATTACGCGATCTAGTTTGTAATAATTGTAGCTAAGCCTAGTTTAGCATGACGGCCCGCAAAAAGCGTTATACAAACGAATAAAAGAAGAAAAAAGAGGGGGGTTAGCAACGTATTGGCCGTATTTACGCTAGCATAAAAGCCGCGATATTAAGGGGGGGACGGCACAAATCGGAGCCTAGGCCTAATGTACGGATTGTACCTCAAAAGATAGTTTCCCCGACCGACAGAGCACCGAGAGAGAGAGAAAAAAATTGAATTTTTGGCCGTAAAAGTGGACTTACCAAGGCGAAAAAATTAGTATGGCAATCCTCTAGGCTAGCGCCATTTGTAACAAAATTGGGATGCGTCATGGTGATTCCATGATCTTTATTTAGTCCAAATGGACCCGAATTTCAACACTCTTACATTGTTTTAAAATCCATTGATTAGCGCGAACTCTTTTCCCGCAGATCGGGTAAGATGGCGACCCGTTATGGCGATTTCGGATCGTCGTTAAGTAGGCACTTAACCTGATTGGACAAAATTTACCACGTGTCAAAACTGCCAATGCTCCCTCCCCGTCTTACACCTCCTCACCACCACCCCCTAAATACGAGCGAGTTTGGGCAAGCCGGACTGCCAGTCCAATGTTTTCCCCCTCTCTGTCGTCTGCTATCAAAACCGCGATTATAATATCCAACCCTAAATCTTCTCTAGAAATAACTGTATTTAAGATAGATGTTATATTTATTTACAGATTATTAGTTAGTTTTAAGCCTAATATAAAGAAGAAATTTTAATTTAAAATAGTTTACGTAAAGCCTTAAAATTTGGCCGTACGCGTCCCGGACTTTCATAGATTAGTTATCTCCACCACCCCCATATTCTAGAAAAAATAAAAATGGCGGCGGCCTATGTCGAGTTTATTGACTTTACTCCCGATAGTTTTGAAATGTTTTTAACTATATTTAACGTGATTTAGTTAATTTTAATTGCGGATTTAATAGGGAGATGTATTTAAATAGCATATTTTTCGCGCTACCCTTGTTAGGGTTAAGTTGTTTTGTAATCACTTGGTTTATTATCAGGTAAATAAGTTTTTTTACCTTAAGCCTTGGCTTAATTCGTATAAAATGTATAATTTAGGCTTAAAACTGGCTTAAATGTGACTGAAAATTTATTTAAAATTTACTTAATGCTTATAACACTATAAATTAGTTTAAAAACTAATTTTAATTGCTGTTATTTTAATATTAAACTAGTTAAAAAGTTTTTTAGCGGGGTGCAAGACATTTGTAGCGACACTACCGCCATCTATCTTCGCGATAACGAAACAATTCAAAATTAACGCGTTTCAATTAAAATTAATTTTAATTATAGGCTTGGATTTTGGTACCTTTCATGGTATTTAAAACGGTTCCGTGGAATTAACTTCAAAGTTAAAGTTGGTTTGTACAGTTTAAGACAAATATCCATCAATGACCCAAACCATGGATTTGTGGTAGCTATAAATATTTTTAATTATTTATTTTTTTAATCGTAATTAAGTTTAATTAATCCGCGATTAAATAGGAAATAAGCGGGGTATGGGTCTCTAGTTGCCTTTTGGCGTCAAAATGCAGGTTAATATTAAATATATTTAAATCATTAAAATAAAATAATTATAAGCTTATGAATATTTTTAAACTTAAGATCTTGGGTTACCTTATGTTTATCGGATATAAAATCGGAAATAATTTATCACCCATCGAATAAAGATGCAAATATTGCAGTTGCAACTGCAAAAACTCCTAAAACACCTTTTAAATTACCTCCATTAGTTTTAAGACTTTCCAAGGTATTGTTTTATAACAAGAATTAATTTTAAAATAATCGCGTTTAATTTAAAAATACTTTTGCAAAAAAGGCGCTTTCAATTCAAATTTCAAATTTTGATTTGAAATTAACAACGGGCGAACCTAAATCGCCCCACGTTTTGCAAACCTCTTTGCAAGAGTTCAGTATCTTACTGGCAAGTCATAATCTAGAAACTTGCAGGTTTGCGATTATTTTTTTAGTTAATTATTTAGTTTAATGATAATTAAATTAATTAAGTATATTTTTAAGAAATGAAATTAGTACTATATTATCAAAAGCTTGTTTCAAGCTATACAAAAGTGAAACCAAAGTAAGGAAAAACGTATTTGAAATCGCAATAACTTTATTGCAACTGCAATTTTTAAATTTAATATATTAGGTGCAATCTCAAGCAATATTATTTTCGTTTGGAATAAACTTACATTGCTCGTTATTTTTCGATGAAAATTTACCTAAAATTATTCAGGTAACCTATATAACCCCCCTAATTAACTTAATTGTAATTATAATTAAGTTAATTACGTTTATTGCTACACAGAAAATATCCTTACAAATATCGAATCCCGAAGTTATAATGTACCAGGGTTAGTTTAAATACAAAATCAACGTAATTTTTACTAAGATAAAATTAAAATCCCTAATTAGTTTAATTAACTTTAATTAGGTTTTCAACCAAATACGCTTAAAACTATATTTAATCAAAAAATTAAGTTGAAAAATGATTCCGAAATTATAAAGAAAGAACCTATTAATCTGGAAGATATTTTACTTAAAATTCCAGAGGTAATTTAATAATTAAATCGCTTAATTATAATTAGCTTAATTTTAATTATGTTAATTTTGATCGTTTAAAGAGTATCTTAGTTAAAATTGAGTCATTCGATGTAAAATGGGTTCAAACCAGCATTAACAGGTACTTAAATTAGTTAATTTGAACAGGAATGCATACAGCTACTGGGAATCATTGTGATACACCCATTTTCACTCAACGTATTTAGGTGGATTTTGTCACGTGGGAAGAGCTAGCTTAGACTAACCATTATGTATGACGAATTTTACCTTGCGAATTAATAATCTATCTCGCTTCGCGTTTTACCTCTCGCGCGCCTCGGAACTCTCCTTGCTACCGGGTAACCAATGAAATCGCAGTTAGAAAGACGTAGTTGATAGTAGCAAGTTCTCAAGCCCGGCCCACAAACCCGCTTAGAAATTAACATGGGACACAATAATTCCTAGTAGCTGTATGTATTCCTCATTAGAAGTATATTAAATGAAGTAAATACAATAAATTTCGGTTGGGGGGAATTCAGAACCTTGTCGGTCAGTTTGCAAACTGTTGACCTTGAATCAAATCAAACTCTGGCCATACCGGAAGGTGACTTGACCTCGTCTTTAGTCGTGACAAATGTCACTGTATCTAGCGGTCACTTACCACTGGCCTCATTGGTCAAATCTTCAATAAAATTTAAGGTAGCTATAGAGGATGGGGGTTGGTTAGCTATTCGATAGCTAACTATAATCTTGACCACTTCAGATTGACCATCACACGTTAGACGTTAATATATTACTAAATTCGTGGCACTTGTTGTACAATCACAATGAATTCAGTACTTGGAAAAGATGCATGCCTTCGTCAAGTAGACCCGCTGCTATTGGTCAAAATAAAATGGTCTTAGCTAAAGAAACACCGCCAATAGAATCGCAATCTTTAAAACAGTAAAAATAGAAAAAAAAATATTTATAAATTTTATTTATTTAATTTAAATCGCTAAAAATACAAATTTTTTTTTTTTTTAATTTCAAATTTTAGAAAAAATATTCTAACAAATATATTAAAAAGCTACAAAATTCAAGGACAGGCTGATATGAACGATATGTTTGTCAGTGTGTCCTTACCAGGGTGTGATATATTCAGTACCGGACTTATGCATAGTCAATTAACGGTAGATTTGCAAAATAACGGTACGCTAATTAAACCAATCAAATTATCAAATTGGTTTTGCCAAAAAAAATATTCACGGTTTTGTAATTTAGGAACGCCTCAACCAAAACCCAAAATATTAAGCGAACTTGGAGATTTAAAGTTAGTGTATTATATTATATTATATCAAAAGCAAATAGAGTAACGGAAAGTAATTAGGACAACCAGGGGCAGAGATGGGGGCGGGGTCTCAATACGACTGACTTACTCCAATCGCATCTCGTTCTCATTCTCTAGCGTATTCGCGCGCGATACTTTCAAATCCTTAGCAGACAAGTGTTGCCAGTCCTTTGTTGTGACGTGTGCAATATTCAATCTTTATCTACAACAGATACTGAAAGCCTTGTAGTATTCTGTTCGATTCAGTACTGGATCATTCAGTTCCAAACCCGAGACATGCTCTAAAGCCTCTAATAACAAATTATTGTCAGCTCTGAAGCGCATGCGCTGATATAGTTAAGAAACGAGAAGGGGGGAAGGAAATATCGCTCCCTCCCGCTGCTCCTTAATTCCCTTTCTCTTAGCTCTATTTGCATTTGCGCGTGCAAGTTTGAATTTTTTTGCAAGTTTTGCTAAAGTCGAGTGGCGGGTATTGCGTTTTGTAAATAGTTTGGAGTTACTTTTGGAAATGGGATGGTGCAAATTGGGAGATGGTCGAAACGTAAATACTTCCGTTATGAAAAGACACCATCAAAAGAACACTCCATTGTGTTTGGGAATGTTGCTCCTTAAAGCTCGGGATTTTCCCAGCGATTTTCGAAGTCAATGTATGTTAGACGGAGTTAAAATCGAAATCAGCCCCAATTTAGTGGCTTTAGCGCTACAAGTACATAATTTTTCGCAAACAATTACCGATAACTTAAAACCAAGTACTTCCGGTAAGTCAACGTACAACTTTCTATGATTTATTCAAATACCGAAATATTTTTAATATAAAAATATAGTATAAGATTAAAAGTAAAAATTATTAAAAATTTTCAGATAAAAAATTAACAAAATCGGGAAAATTTCCGTTAAAAGAAATGTGTAGTTTACAATTTAGTTTAACAGGAGCAAATATATTTATGATAAGTCAAAAAGGTGTTGGTTTGATGGCGCGAATTGATTCGGTAACATTAGATACGGCCGCCGAGAAAGTATTTGTGCTTTCAGAAGGAATTAAAATCGCCCCCTTGGAAGCCAACACTACCGTAATTAAATTTAAATATTTAATTCATCAATTTAATTTAAAATTTAAATTTAAATGGTTTTCAAAAAAGGTTTTCCCATGTGTTAAATGCTCCGAAGTTAAAAACGCTCTCGCTCATATTCAAACAATTAGATTAACTTATAAAACTGGCACCAAAGTAAGTGACATAAGTTTTAGGAATGCATACAGTTACTAGGAATAATCGCGCCGATCTTCGTTAATATGGGAGGGGCTTAATTACTATATTATCCAATAGGAAACTTCGGTGCAATTATTGGACGAAATAAAAACGGAATGGACCAATTGGGCTCATATGTGCGCCGTTAATTTGGCCCAAGAAATTAATCAATTAACCAACGTGTTTAAAAAAAAGTCGAAAGATTTTTACGAAGATGTTGAAATTAATACGAAAATTAAACCTAGTCCAGTTTATTATTTAATTAATATTAGATTACAAGGAAAAATTAATGTGGGATACGTCGTTTCTTCAACACATAGGTTAATGCGAAATTAATTTAGTTAACTTTAATTAAATTTAATTTAAAAATAATTAAATTCAATTAAAAATAATTAAATTTAATTAAAAATAATTAAATTTAATTAAAAATAATTAATTTTAATTAAAATAATTAATTTAGATTCGCTTTTGTTGCTAATGAATTTACTGCAAAGGCTTACCCGGGTCGAATTTCATTTCAATCCGAATATTTATGCGTAGAATTTGATAATAAGAAAGTTTTCACATTTATGGTAAAATTATTATTATTAAAATTAATTTTAATAATAATTTTAAACTTTTATTAATTTTGGGGGCGTGGCATTTCCTACAGAATTTTAATATTTCGTCCAATCGCGAGGACGAATCGCACGTTATTAACAGACAGAGTTTTGAAGGGCTTGAAAGAAAAACTAACAAAGCTTGGTTAGTTTTAATTTAAGTTTAATTATGGTGGTTTAATATAACAATTAAAATAATTCTAATTAAAATTAAAGGTCCATTAGTTTCGAGGAAATTAAGCTATTTTTTCCATACAAGTACAATTTTGCTGAAGCTTTTAGCGAACAAACTTTAAGCGTTTTTAAATGGTTAAAAAAAGTTCATAAAATTCAGAAAAAACCATTTGATCTCGATAGTCCCTTACCCCCCGATTTGTCAATTAAAATTAAGGTACTTTTAATCGCAATTAAGTTTAATCTGGTATTGTATTAAGTTAAAACGTAAATAATTCTATAGTTATTCACTATGGAACTCGGAGACGATCCATTTGAAGTTAAACTACGAGATAATTACGAGGTTTTAATTTTAATTTTAAATTTAATTTTTGAGTTCTTGAACGAACTTTTTAATTAAAAAGTTTTATTTTTTAAAATATTTAATAAAAGTTATTAGAGGATGAATTTAATGAAAGTTTAAAACGTAAAATGATGTTGGATGAAAAAATAGAGCAATTACGACAAACTCATTTGTTACTTCCAAGTAAGATTTAAATGAGCTACAATTTAAGCCAAATTTGGTCAAAATGGAACGGTAATTAACGAAGTTACGTCAGAATGACTTCAAGTGGTCGAAATTGGCTTATAACTTTCTTATTTATTGACCGATTTTGACCAACTCGGGCTTAAATGGTAGTCCAGAATCTGCTCTATCCAATGGTATATTCAAATGTCCGTCGTGACGTCATTACAGCCGGTAAAATCGAAGAATTGTATAACACACTGGCTAAGAAAAACGCGGATATTTATATTCAGAGGTCGCGAAAATTATACGGTAATGACCCTATGAGGCGAAGCCTGTATACGGCCCAATTTGAAGAGGTTGAAATATACGCCGTAGCGGATACCTCTTACCATGGTAAAGACAGAGTGGTAAAGGTCATGAAAGAAATTGACAACGAAAGGTAAGGGACGCGTTCGCACTATACTGAATTTTTCTGATTGAGTCCGTCAAAAATTATGGGATCTTTTTTTTATTTTAATTGTTTTTAACAATTTTTTAACTAGTCCATTCCCGGAGGAGGGTTTGGAATTTAACACCTTATGGTGTCGTAAAATAAGTGGAAGTATTGAAGGAATTTCCTGCAACTTAAGGGATTTTCCACAAGCAGTTATGGAAATCCGTGAATTTAATATTTGGGGTCGTTTAGTTGGTGCCGAACAAGAAGCCTCCAAAAGGTCCATAAGAGAATCGGTCATCGAAATCGGACAACCCTGGGAGGATGACGTCATAGAACGCAGTATGACCTCGCTCAAATTTTATCATGATCTCACTTGGGGTAAGTCAGGTTTTTGTACCTAAAGGTCATGTAAAGTTCGGGAATATTTGGAAAAGTTGGGGGAATATTTGGAAAAGTTGGGGGAATATTTGGAAAAGTCGGGGGAATTTTTGGAAAAAAAGTCGGGGGAATTTTTGGAAAAAGTTGGGGGAATTTTTGGAAAAAGTTGGGGGAATTTTTGGAAAAAGTTGGGAATTTTTGGAAAAAAGTTGGGGGAATTTTTGGAAAAATGTTGGGGGAATTTTTTGGAAAGATTTCGGGGAATATTTGGAAAATTTTGAATCTGAAAAGGATTTCAAATATTTTCCAGATATCGAATCCCTTTGCGCGGCGCATGGTCCTTGTTGGGAACCGATTTTGGCTCAAGTCAATTTAGCATTCGAATCAATCAGTCGTCCATCGGCTGACCCTAGTCCGGCACTTCCGTGGTGGGACAAAATGCGATTGTTATATCACGGTAGACTGACCTTATCGGCTCAACACTTGACCATGTTGTTACACGCGTCCCTGGACCCTTTTAATACCACGGAACAGATGGAGTTCACGTGGACCAATGTCCTTATCGACTGGACCAACGGTAAGTACCCCTTAAAGCGATAATTAGGCCTACTATAATTGTAATTACTTTTAAAACGCCTAAAATTATTCAAAGCTAAAATCACCATGAAAGGTGACTTGGACATTTATGTTCATACCGCGTCTAAATACGATGATTGTAAATTATTGCACGTACCTAATGTTAAATTTAAGTAAGGAATTAAGGTTTAGTTTAATCAGGGATAGATTTAATTTTAGAAGTAGGAATGGAGAACAGAGTAATATCTGGGCGCGCGTCAAAAGTCCCGGACCCCCTTTTAACGGGACGGAGGGGCGGTATGAAAGAAGAGGCCGGGGGTCATAGCGACAGAGGTAAAAAGAAATTACGTATTTAATTTTTGGCCGTCCCCGTCAGCAACGTCATCAAAACGTAGGGTTTAAGTGAGCAGCCAATAAGATAATTCAAACTTTTCGTTACGTGTTGGTTGGAGGGAGGGGCTCTATACTGGGGGGGGGGCTATGAGTCGGAAAACTGAAGTAAGTACAAACCGTTAGACTCCATTCCTACTTCTAAAATTAAATCTATTCCTGGTTTAATTAATTTTACTATAATTATTTGTTTATTTATTGGAATTGGGTTTAAATTTAAATTAGTTTTAAATTGGAATGGTTGTGTTTGGGTAATCCGGATGACCATCATAGCGTCATGCCATGCGCTCCGGACAAAGTCCCTGAATATTCCATAAATCAAGTTCACGATTCGTACAGAGCATTTCGCTCCCAAAATTTAAACGTTTCCATGGCAATGGAAACTAAATGCGTTTCTTTAGAAACTTTAGCTGATATCCCCAGTATGTTGCTTTATAGCAGTACCTTGAGATGGATTGAGAACCTAAAGGTAGGACAGTTGCGGTTTTCCGTTTAATTTAGTTAGATATGGGTAGCGAGGGAATTAAGGGATATGTAGGGTATCACCCTGTATTTAATTTAATATAATTAATTTAATTGATTAATTCAGACGATATTATCTGGGATAAGTCGTTTAACACGACGCGGTGTCTTATTTAACAATACCAAACCGCGTAAACCTCAATTGGGCAGACATTACCGCATAATGCGATTGGCTTTCAACTTACATAAATTCAGGGTTTGTTATTGGATGTCCTTCGCTAAATTAAGGGGCTTTGAAATATTAGGGGGGCGATTCTCCTTAGGGTCAGAACATAATTTGACCCTTAAACCTGTCCTGGATGGTCTCAAACACAGGTAAGTCCAGGAATGCGTACATCTACTAGGAATCATTGCGTAGCCATCCATTTTCACTCAATGTATCTATGCGGGTTTTGTGGGAGGAGCTAGCTAGGCTAATCATTACGTATGACGAATTTTACCTCGCGTTACACCTTTCTCGCGATTAGGACCTTACGTTGCTACCATTCGACCAATGAAATCGCTAGAATCAGTTTGAAAGTTCTCAAGCCCCGCCCACAAAACTCGAATTCATATATAGAAATTAACATGGGGACACAATGATTCCTAGTAGCTGTAAGTATTCCTGTTTTAACTAATTGTTTAATTAGACCCCGTTCTGAATGGAATACGGCTTACTTAACTTGCGACTTGGTCGAAAGCGAGATATGGTTGAACAATCGCGAGTTGACCATACAACCTAGTAAAACCGAGGAATCGGGTACTGATCGTAGTTACTTTTTAAGTATGACGCGAGTGTCCTATGGACGTGAGGCCATCATACCCGAAGCTAATAGAGACCCTGTAAGATAATGTCCTAACGATTTTATCGAATTTTAAATTGAATCTTTAAAATTAAAATAAAATGCTAGGATATTGAGGATTTACCAACTCATAGACTAGTTATTCATGGACTGAAAGGGGCCTGGACAAAAAACAACCGCGATGTTGTCTTCAGTCTATTCGAAAGTTACACCAAAGCTAAACAAATCAAAAGAAATTTATCTACGGAAGCTTTAAAAAAGCTCAAAATGGATTCCCAAATTCAACGAAATAGGACACTAACCGCTAATTCGAGTTCTTCCCAAACTGGGGTCAATTCCGCTAGTCCAATGACCAGGTTGCAATCGGGTCACGTGGCTTCAATGTTGCAGAAACTTATATCCGAAGCTGAAGCAAATCCCTGCGTTTATACGGAAGATGTAAGCTAAAGCTTATTTGGCCAACGGGTTTCTAATTAAACTAATTTTGGCGTTCGCGTACGCGTATAGATCGAAGGTAGTGCCAGGGAACAATTAGCGGGGGTCGCCGCGTGTCAAACTGATGACGTAATGCAAAAGAATTGGTTAAGTATGTACTGTAAAATTATTTATGCGGTTACGTCATCAACTACGTAATTTTTATGGGGGTTTTTATGGTTTTACTTTCGCCTAGTCGAATTGGTCAATAGTCAGGTCATGTTACAAGGGGTTGAGACATCCGGATATATTATAGTTAGCGCGTCCAGAACGGAAATACTTAAACGTCTTCATAAACCAGTTTGGAAAGAGAGGTCGCTAGTATCGAAAACAACATGGGTGGGATCCTTCGAGTGCCTTCAGGTTTGTGGCCATCTTTGACTAGTCCATGTTTAACAGCTTCCATCGGTGTTTATTGGGGTTGGTTATTTAATTTTTAACCATTTAAACTGATCAGTACTACGCCACAGTCGATGTGGGTTCCCAAAGCACATCCGTTGACAATGTAATGTGGCTTTCCGTCGAAAATATTGAAGAGAAACCAACGGTTATTATAAGTGACCTGCCAGACTTGGTGGGCAGTGGTCAGAGCGTCGGTGGAGTGGTCAGTAGTACCGTGGGAGGGACTGCCGACCCCGGTTCCGCTCCTTTGCAGTTACAGAGGATCGTATCACGGTGTGGTTGTCAGTTTTTCTACGCTAGTTACGGAGAGAATGTCAATCCTGAGTCATTCGATTGCCTCGAAGTTCCACCAACTGTAAGTACTTGGGAAGTTGGGGTTTATAATCTTTTTCGGGTTGATCGGGTGTTTATTATCGCGGTTGATCGGGTGTTTATTGTAGCTGTTGATCGGGTGTTTATTATCGCGGTTGATCGGGTGTTTATTGTAGCTGTTGATCGGGTGTTTATTGTAGCTGTTGATCGGGTGTTTATTGTAGCTGTTGATCGGGTGTTTATTATCGCGGTTGATCGGGTGTTTGTTTATAATATCGGTTGATCGGGTGTTTGTTTATAATATCGGTTGATCGGGTGTTTGTTTATAATATCAGTTGTTCGGGTGTTCGTTTATAATAGCGGCTGATCGGGTGTTTGTTTATAATATCGGTTGATCGCGTGTTTGTTTATAATATCGGTTGATCGGGTGTTTGTTTATAATATCAGTTGATCGGGTGTTCGTTTATAATAGCGGCTGATCGGGTGTTCGTTTATAATATCGGTTGATCGGGTGTTCGTTTATAATATCGGTTGATCGGGTGTTTGTTTTTAGTATCGGTTGATCGGGTGTTTATAGTAGCGATTGATCGGGTGTTTATAGTAGCGATTGATCGGGTGTTTATAGTAGCGATTGATCGGGTGTTTATAGTAGCGATTGATCGGGTGTTTATAGTAGCGATTGATCGGGTGTTTATAGTAGCGATTGATCGGGTGTTTATAGTAGCGATTGATCGGGTGTTTATAGTAGCGATTGATCGGGTGTTTATAGTAGCGATTGATCGGGTGTTTATAGTAGCGGTTGATCGGGTGTTTATAGTAGCGATTGATCGGGTGTTTATAGTAGCGATTGATCGGGTGTTTATAGTAGCGGTTGATCGGGTGTTTGTTTATAATCGTGGGGAACCGTATTGATCATTGTTATCTTACGACGCGGGTTGATCAAAACCTTTTTCGGACAACAGCCCGAAGACAATAACGACCCGTGGGAACAACAAACTGCCGTTGACACCTTCACTTTAACCCATCATGACCTTTCAATTTGTACGAATTCATTACAATACGCCATGATCTTGGACATCTTAAACAATGTCCTGCTTTACGTCGAACCTCGCAAAAAAGAAGCTTTTGAGAAGTTACAAGGTATGCGATTCAAACTTCAACTCAGCACGATGGAGGACCAAAAAGGACCGATCCTGGAGTTCCAAAATCAGGTACGGGACATGGTCCTCAACTTACGCCGACTAGAGAAGGAAACCTACTTGGTCCACAAGGCCTTGGGCGAAGACCCCGAGGATCAGGAACTATTGGAACAGATGAGGAATTTGGAGTTGAAGGTTGAGGCATGCAAGGAACAGATGATGAACGCCAGCGAGGAATTGAACATGATGATCAATTGTTACCACGAGACTCAATTAAGCGCTTTTAAGACGAGACAACGCGCGTCCGTTCATAACCAGAAGGTTACCTTGGCCAGACGTAGTGAGGTTTGTTTCAAATACGCTCAATGGAGGTTGACCGACGCCGATGGACAACTTGGATTGGCCGATTTCGTCATGTCCAATTTTCTGTGAGTAAATTAACTTTACTTGGGGAACTTAAAATAGGTCAAATTTAGGTCAGATAAATGGTAGCCACAGATTAGGGAATTTAAAACAGGGCCTAAAAGGTCAAGGAACATAAAAATAGGTCAAGGAACATAAAAATAGGTCAAGGAACATAAAAATAGGTCAAGGAACATAAAAATAGGTCAAGGAACATAAAAATAGGTCAAGGAACATAAAAATAGGTCAAGGAACATAAAAATAGGTCAAGGAACATAAAAATAGGTCAAGGAACATAAAAATAGGTCAAGGAACATAAAAATAGGTCAAGGAACATAAAAATAGGTCAAGGAACATAAAAATAGGTCAAGGAACATAAAAATAGGTCAAGGAACATAAAAATAGGTCAAGGAACATAAAAATAGGTCAAGGAACATAAAAATAGGTCAAGGAACATAAAAATAGGTCAAGGAACATAAAAATAGGTCAAGGAACATAAAAATAGGTCAAGGAACATAAAAATAGGTCAAGGAACATAAAAATAGGTCAAGGAACATAAAAATAGGTCAAGGAACATAAAATAGGTCATGATGGTCAGGGAGATGGTTGGCGGAAGTCAGGGAATTTTAAGAAGGTCCAAATACGTTGACCTTTACGAAAACCTCGAAAAATCATAGAAAGCACTGTACTAGCTACCCCCAACTTGACGCAGTGACTCTAGACAACCAGGATATGTTTTGTACCATAGTTATTCCAAAAACACCAAGAGTGACGATTCGGTGGAACACTTATTAGAACTTGGTTGCGTCACGGCTACCAATCTATTACCCAATCAAGTTTATAAGGACGTTTTGAAACCGACTGAACTTCAACCCAACATTCCCTTGGACAGACAACGCGCTTTAAGAATTTACTGTCGGGAAAGACCTCCAGTTGGAGGAATATCCGTTAAAGAACACTTCGAGGTCAATGTTATCCCAATTACAATTGGTTTAACACATAATTTCTTTACGCATATGATGAGGTTCTTCTTTCCTGGTCGATACGCGGGTAAGTCCACGTTTAATTACTTTATATTTGGAGTTTTTCTCATAAGGTCATCATGCCCTTGAAAATATCGTCAAGGTCATTCATAGTACTTTTAGTTCTTTTGGGGGGCTTTATCGTCTTGATCTTTACTTTCTTTTAGACAACAGCGAACACCAGTATGACGAGCAACAAGGTAGGACATCAAAGTTCAGTAAGAAATCGAGTTCGAGTCAACAGCGATCCGCGACGCTGGCCTATCAGAACCAGGATGATATCTCGAAGATGAAAGAAAGGGCTGAAAAGAATCAAACGTTCTTATACATCAAAATCCCCGAAGTTCCTCTAAGGGTCAGTTACAAAGGAGGCAAGGAGAAGAACATTGAGGACTTGAATGATATCGCCTTGAACTTGCACACCTTGGAGTACCATAACAGGACATGGACGTGGTTGGATCTCTTAATGGAAATGAAGAATGACTCTCAGAAGGTTTTACTTCAACAGGTACGTCAAAGTAGGCTTAACGACTTCAGTGGTAATAGGTTTAAAGTAGGCTTAACTACTTTACTGGGAATAGGTTAATGTAGGCTTAACCACTTTATTTGGAATAGGTCAAAGTAGGCTTAACGAATTTCTCGGAAATAGGTCAAAGTAGGCTTATAGACTGTTGGGAATAGGTCAAAGTAGGCTTAGCGACTTTATTCGGAATAGGTCAAAGTAGGCTTAACGAATTTATTTGGTATAGGTCAAAGTAGGCTTAGCGACTTTATTGGGAATAGGTCAAAGTAGGCTTAACGACTTTATTGGGAATAGGTCAAAGTAGGCTTAACGAGATCTATTGGGAATAGGTCAAAGTAGGCTTAACGATTTTATTGGGAATAGGTCAAAGTAGGCTTAACGACTTTATTGGGAATAGGTCAAAGTAGGCTTAGCGACTTTGTTGGGAATAGGTCAAAGTAGGCTTAACGGCTTTGTTGGGAATAGGTCAAAGTAGGCTTAACGGCTTTGTTGGGAATAGGTCAAAGTAGGCTTAACGGCTTTGTTGGGAATAGGTCAAAGTAGGCTTATAGACTGTTGGGAATAGGTCAAAGTAGGCTTAACGGCTTTGTTGGGAATAGGTCAAAGTAGGCTTAGCGACTTTGTTGGGAATAGGTCAAAGTAGGCTTAGCGACTTTGTTGGGAATAGGTCAAAGTAGGCTTAACGGCTTTGTTGGGAATAGGTCAAAGTAGGCTTAACGGCTTTGTTGGGAATAGGTCAAAGTAGGCTTAACGGCTTTGTTGGGAATAGGTCAAAGTAGGCTTAACGGCTTTGTTGGGAATAGGTCAAAGTAGGCTTAACGGCTTTGTTGGGAATAGGTCAAAGTAGGCTTAGCGACTTTATTGGAAATAGGTTAAAGTAGGTTTAGCGAATTTCCTGGAAATAGGTCAAAGTAGGCTTAGCGAATTTGTTTTTAATGTTTTGATAGGCAATCAAACAGAAACTACAAATTAAATCCAGACAGCCAGCGACAGAAGAAAGCAGTCAACCTCAGGAAGAAGATAAAGCTAGGTTACTTCTGGGATCCAAATTACTGGTACGTTTTTAATTTTAATTATTTTATGAACAATTAATTCTATGATTTCAATTATTTATAAATGATCAGGGTGGGCCAGAAAAATCGTCCAAAAAAGGAATTTTCAGTAAAGTGTACAAAAGAGATTAAAAACTATAATCTCTGCGCTGCTAGACTATATTAATCTATTTTTCCCCTAATATTAATCTAGATTAATTTAAAAATAATACGTATTAATTATTACTATATAATATAAATAAGACTCCTCTTTTGTATCTTTAAAATAAATTTATTTATACTCTAATCGTAATTACTACTTCATACTGAATAGTATGAAAACCTCCAGAAAACCTACTAAATATAGCAGTAAGTTACTAAAGATAGTATGAAACCTACCGTAAATACCTACTGTTTAGTAGGAAATCTACTAAATAGTATGAAAACCTCTAGAAAATATTCTAAATAGTATGAAAACCTCTAGAAAATATTCTAAATAGTATGAAAACCTCTAGAAAATCAACTAAATAGTATGATAACCTCTAGAAAATATTCTAAATAGTATGAAAACCTCTAGAAAATCTACTAAATAGTATGAAAACCTCTAGAAAATCTACTAAATAGTATGAAAACCTCTAGAAAATCTACTAAATAGTATGAAAACCTCTAGAAAATCTACTAAATAGTATGAAAACCTCTAGAAAATCTACTAAATAGTATGAAAACCTCTAGAAAATCTACTAAAAAGTATGAAAACCTCTAGAAAATCTACTAAAAAGTATGAAAACCTCTAGAAAATCTACTAAATAATATGAAAACGTCCAGAAAATCTACCAAATAAAGCAGTAAGTCACTAAAAATAGTATGAAAACCGCCATAAACACCTACTGTTTAGTAAGAAACCTATTAAATAGTATGAAAACCACCATAAACACCTACTGTTTAGTAAGAAACCTACTAAATAGTATGAAAACCACAAAAATACCTACTAAATCAATTTTATTTAACTTTAATAATACAATTTAAACATCAGGCCATTTATACGTTTCACTATGACCCTTATATTTCTTTTTATGCCTTAAACTGGCAACAACACATGGGTTATTAGGGAAGGCATTAATTCCTCCAAAGAAGGTATCAGTTTCAGGGTCAAATCTTACAGGATTAGGGATAACATGTAAATTCTTGGGCAGTTTATCTTGATCCCTCACCATTTGATCATAACTGACCAAACCCTGAATTGGTGTAGAGTAATAGTTAGCTAATTCTTTGCCATTTGTAATGCAGTGTAGAATAGAGTTCGGGATATCATGATCAAACTCTTTGATACATTTGGTTAGAACCTATAGGTTGTAATTTGGGCAATATAATGGGGTTAATACCACCAGATAATGGGGTTAAAAGCACTAAAACACGCCACATACCTTATATTTTATCAAGGGATCGTTCAATGATAAATCATTAACATTCTTTACGGACTTTAGATTGGGTATTTCTTGACAAATTTTAATTATAATCCCTGATACATCATTAGGAGGGTTATAGGCCTTGGTTCCTTGATTAAATCCTTTATCAATTATCGCTTGAAATGAACCGATTCCCGCGTGTCGTTTATTTAAAACTTCTATGGGAAGTTCATCTGGAAGATGTTTCTTGATTCTCCGAGATTTAGTCAGGCAAGTACAACTTACCGATAAACTTGCTTTTGAGGATTCAATCTGGAATTAAAAAACGTTATCTCTAATATAATACACAATTTCAAGTCAAATTTAATCGTAAAACTTAAATAAATTACCAAAATAACCCTCTTAATTAAAGGAGTTAAGATTTTACGCGTTGAAATCATGTTTATAAGGGTTATCGTAACCATAACCTAATCCGCCATGTTTATTTTCACCGCTAAGCCTCGTTCTAGTTCCTGCTTGGCAGTGCTGCCAGATTCTCCGAAACCAAAATTATTTTTTTTTATTCATTTCCCGCGTGTTATCCACGGCGGAAGGTTGACAATCAGGCGGCCGCGAGCTTTAATGGTTTAATTAACATTATTTTAAAGCGTTTAATTTAAGTTTAATGGATGACTATCATAGTGGTGCAAGTAGGGCAGTGTGGGAATCAATTAGGATTCGATTTTTTCAACGAAATCAGCGGACAAATACAAAATGTAGCTCCCGAGAATAGCCATCGGGACAAAAATGGGCACGGCGCTTTGACATCCGCTGCCGCTAATATCGTGGGAAATGTTGCTTACCGTCAAGAGCTTGGTGATCGGTAAGCGTACAGTTTTAATAATTAATATTTAATTAAAGTCGCGTAGTCATTAAGCCTAACTGTCAAAATTATATTAAAACTTTAAAAATAAGCCATACGCAACTTTTTTGAAAAACCGGTTTATCTGTTGAATTTCCCTGAACGCCTTATCACATTGCGCCAAAACTAAAATATAAATTTGATTTTGCTAAGCCTTGGTCTGTCAAAGTATGTTTACATCAAAAATACCCACGTTTTTATTCGAAATAGGTTTTTTAAATACTCTGAAAACGAAAAAACTCACATTCCTAGAGCAATATTAGTCGATACTGAACCGAAAGTAAGATTTATTAAACAGTTTTTTGAGGCCTAATTCGGTTTTAATTCATTCTCGAGGGTTATTTTAGGTCATTAAACAAATACAATACTCTTCTCAACAAACTGGAAAATGGAAGTACGCGCCACAAAACGCGTTTTTTAAGAAACAAGGGGCTGGGAATAATTGGGCGTATGGTTATTACGGGCATGGTAGCCCCTCGAAAGAAGATATTCTTAATTTAATACAAAAAGAAGTTGAACAATGCGAATATTTGGGTGGTTTCTTGGTTGTCATGTCTTGCGCCGGAGGAACGGGGAGTGGATTAGGGACGTTTATATCAGAGGCACTCAGAGAAAATTATCCGCAAACTCCCCTAATTAATCAAGTAAGTTTTAATTGTTCCGTTCGTTAAAAATACATTAATTAGCATGCAGGTGTGTGGGTTTTTTGAGAATTCTTTTTAATTTGGTAATGTAAATGTAAATTTTTTTTGTTTTTTTTTGAAATACATTTACATTTTTTGTAATTAACTTAGATATTTATATTTATGCAAATTAGTTAAAGTTTGTGTGGGTAGATTTTTATTTCAACTTTAACTTTCAAAGGGCTACTGTAATGGTTCCAAATTTTGTCGTTTATAAAGAAAGCCTTTTTTTTGGGGGGGGGGGGGGTATAATAAGATGGCCCTAATTGCGCGCCCGTCGGTACTAATTTAAATAGTCTGGGGTCAGAGTTCACAGAGGTCATAAAAATAAATACACTGAAAATTAAAAACATTCTACACCCAATAGAGTAACCATTCTATTAAATCCTTGCAAAGAAACCTACGTAAAGGGGCGGGCCACCATCGTAGGTCGTCTAGTGTCGTTAGAGAGAGGGTGTAGACTGTGTTACCTCCCTCTAGGCGCGTTCTCGTGAGAGGGGATACTGCACGCGCCCGTTCAAAAGGGGGATGACACTGAACTAAGAGATAGAGGAATGTTGAATGTTCTATAGTGTCACTGGCCCTTTAAAACCATAGAAAATTATTGCAAATTTATAAATATTTTCCCAAAGAATGCATTTACAGTTTAATATGTTTAAATTATTTATGGCGGTAGATAATTATTTTTATTTGCACCTGCTTTATTTCCCCCATATTTCTTCCCGCCCCCCGTTTGTTCTTAGGTTGTATGGCCTTTCAGTAATGGCGAAGTGACTGTTCAAAATTACAATACGCTCTTGACCCTGGGTCATTTGCAAGACGTGTCGGATTCAATTTGTTTGTTAGAGAATGATCAATTACATCGTTGCTGTTCCCAATCCTTGGCCATGAAGGACGTTGATCTCAAAAATTTGAACGTCATAGGTGCCCGACAAATGGCTAGCTTGTATCTCAGTAGTTACCAAGAAAAACGGGAGGCCAATTTCGGTAAGTCAACTTCACGTATCACTTATAAACTTATGGAACACGTATCACTTATAAACTTATGGAACACGTATCACTTATAAACTTATGGAACACGTATCACTTATAAACTTATGGAACACGTATCACTTATAAACTTATGGAACACGTATCACTTATAAACTTATGGAACACGTATCACTTATAAACTTATGGAACACGTATCACTTATAAACTTATGGAACACGTATCACTTATAAACTTATGGAACACGTATCACTTATAAACTTACGGAACACGTATCACTTATAAACGTATGCTTATATTTAGTGTGGGGACGAGTGTTGTGTGACGTGTGCAATTCAAATTTTAAGAGTTAAATTCAAAGGGTTTTTTTTTATTTATTGTATATTTTCATGTCAGCTGATATTCTGTGCAAATTGGGTTCCCATCCGAGTTTTAAATTAGTTCGTCTTTTATCGGTGCCTCAAGAGACGGACCGTTCTGCCCCCTTTAGTTCCTACAGTTGGCCGTCTCTCATAAAATCACTTCATAGAAGCCTCGCTCAACAAACTGCCAAAGGTAAGAAAACCAACAACACCAACACCATCACCTCCTTCTTCGTCTTTAAAACGAGTTTCTTTCTTTCTTACTTTTTTACTTTTACGCCCCCCTATTTGCTCACGCTAAGATGATAAAGATAGTAAACCACCCAAGTTAGACCTTGTTATATTTAAAAGTGTATACTTACTTCCAAATAAGGTCAGCTCGTACTTTATGGAAAACCCTTATTCTTTATCTGTCTCTTTGTGTTTTCAACGTTACTTTTTATTTTGTTTGGCATTTTGGGGGGGGGGATGTGAAATTTGGTGGGATTAATCTACGGAATTTAAGCTTTAATAGTAGGGCCTATCTTTAATTTTTTTTTTTTTTGAGGTTCAGTTTATAAAGTTATGCCCAGTTTTTTTTTTTTTTATGTATGTAAGGTCCCCGGATTTTTCTTTTATAATTCATTTGGAGATATCTTCCTTATTTGAGGCCTATTATTTATGAAACTCTGTGCGATTACTCTATCGAATATCGGCTTTCAAACGGTACCATTAATTTTTAAATCGAGGGTCAAATTAAAAAGTTATGGTCAGTTTTAGGATTTAATAGTTACATTATATTCAGATGAAACAGATTTTTATTTTTAGTATTATTCATTTGGAGATATCTTCCTTATTTGAGGCCTAAAATTAATGAAACTCGGTGCTATTACTCTATCGAATATCGACTTTCAAATGGTACCATTAATTTTTAAATCGAGGCTCAAATAAACAAACAAGTTACGGTAACTTGAAACACTTCCTAATTAGTAAAAAAAAAAAATGGTAAAAATATCTGAAAATAGAACACAACATTCATTTGGCAAATTTACTGGTACTTCGTGGTTCCGAGTCGAAGAACGTTGACGTGTCTTTACTTAAATCACTGCGATACGCCAGTTGGATGCCCGAAGAACATCGTTTAAATACATTGTACCATCCTTTACCATTATTCCGTTTGAACCGGTCATCCACTTTGGCCACAAATAGCCAAAGTTTTATACCACAGCTGGACGGTGTTGTTGACAAGGCTTGGACCATGTACCATTCGAGGGCTTATTTACACCATTATGCCAAACACGGTTTAGAGGACCAAAGTTTTATAAGTTGTTTTGAGAAGGTCGAGAATATTGTAGCCAAATATACAAATGTCTCTAATTAATTAACTAATTGAGTAATTAAATGAGTTTTTTGTTTGTTTTTGATGAAATACTATTTTAGTAATTGAGCTTTTTTTAATTTTAATTTTAATTTTATTTCTTTCATAATCACTAAAACCATCAAAATATTTAAGGCATATTTTTATCATGAATATTGTCGCAATGAATTCATGGTAATTATATGAGTATTTATACGAACCTATTTATAATTTTAATATTTTTTTTAATAATAATAATAAAGTTTGGAATTTTTAATATTTAAATAAATACGAGATTTTTTTTAAACAAAGTGATTTTACGGGGGGGGGGGGATCCAGGTTTTCACGGAATTCCTATAGGTTTTCCTTGAAACGTCAAGGAACATTGCTTCAGTAAGGTTTGAAAATTATTATTATTTTATTAATTAATTTTAAATTGGCAATAAAATCACGGAATTAAAATGGGGGATTTGATTTAAATTTTAAAGGTTTGGGAAATTTCTACAGGGTTGTCACAGTACCTGGAAAAGTCAGCTAGGGAATTTGAAAATTGTCGTAAAAGTCGGGGAATTTCCGTTGCATACTGACTTGAAAATGTGTAGTCACGGCCCACTAGACGCACCAGTTCAATGATATCGTTCTATAGGCCTACATTAACTGTTCCCGATAAAGTTTTAATAACTACTAAATAGTAGTTTCAAAAACGGTGATAGAATTAGCATAATTGTAAGTACAAAGCTGATGATAAATAAGGAACTTTTAAAGGCCGCATTCTTACTTTTCTGTTAGTGTAAGTTTGAAAATTGGTTTTAGTATGTCAGGGAAAATCTGGAAAAATCAGGGGAATTTTGAAATGAAAAATCTGTGGCACTGACACGATCACAATTGAAATAGCTCTATTGTATTAACGCTACGTTACGTTACCTTAAGTACGAATCTAAAATGGGCATTTAAGCCTTTGTTTAACAATATGAGCGATTGATTTGACACAGAATACTTTATTTAATTATGATATTAAGTTTTTTAAAGAAAATGAGTAAAACAAAAAGGCTTAAAAGTGTATACAGGGTGAAAGAGATATATAAATTACATTAATGATAATCCTTATTTATAACATCTGTACATAAGAATAATGCCTTTGATCATAATGGCTATTAGAGAGAGATTAGTTTAAAATTAAATAAAAACTTCCGTCTTCATCTCCATGAATTACTTTAAAATACTCTTAATTTTGCCAATTGACTTTGCCAATTCACTTTCTAGTAATGTGATTTTATCTTGAACCTTGGGCTTGAGAATTTGAATGCGACGTTCAAATTGGTCAAATTCCATCGATAACGGATCCAATGCGTCATCCTGTTCAACGGAAGATCGCTGACCTCTCGTATTTTTGACTAACTGCATTTGTCCCACGTCATTTTGCTGTTTAAGTTTTTCTTCGTTATACTTCTTCAATTGTTTGAGTGATTCTCCATTGCCTCGCGTCAATAAATAATTGAAAACATTGGCAAATTTAATACTACGTAATTCTTGTTCAATTTTATCCGGATTATAATTATTCGTAGCTTCATCACCAAGTTCATTATAAATAATAATAAGAACAATTATTAGAAATTTCGATTAAATCCCAGCGTTTAGTTAACGTTAAAAAGTTAGGTTAGATTAGTTTAAGTTCTTACCAAGATCCAAAGGCTTTTCGAGATCCTCTGTTTTTCGAAATAAAAAAAAAGGTTTTGAATTGTAAACGAATCGTGTAACAAGAAAGCGAATTTTACTTACCGTTTTGGTTGGTTGCCATTTTTTTTTTCTGAAATTAAAGGGAAAGTAAAATGAACACTTAGAAGGATGTAAGTGGAAAAAACGACAAATATATATCATTCAAAGCCGAATCTAGTTTGCATTTTCTTCGCGACTCGAGCATTTCTCTAAATTTCTACCCGAATATTATTCCTTTCAAGCGCATTGGCTGGAACTTAGTCCTTCCAATGCTTGGAGATTAGCAGAAATACC
This sequence comes from Phalangium opilio, assembly GCF_054372755.1. Classification (NCBI taxonomy): domain Eukaryota; kingdom Metazoa; phylum Arthropoda; class Arachnida; order Opiliones; family Phalangiidae; genus Phalangium; species Phalangium opilio. Next base: position 1,246,605 of record NW_028324232.1, read on the forward strand.
CGATTTCCATAATAACCCCTTATATACTTGAAAACAACTCTAAATTATATGAAAAAAATCGGGACACATCCCTTAAAAGAACGGCCTAACACGCTGCAACCGATCCTCGTCACTACCCCGCTTAGCGACAAAGTTAATATATAGAACACAACCGAGGAGACAATCCTAGCTAGGCGGCAACAACCGAGGACTAAGACGCGCATTGCGGACATATCACTAGCCCGACTCAACTAATAGAGTAGTGGCACTACATGTTAATTTCTCATAGAACATAACGTAGCCAAAGGCAGTGAGGTGCCATTACTCCATAGACAAGAATTAACTCAACCCGTAACCGTTAAAACACGAATAACCTGATATAAATGGCAATTCTAGCGGCATCTCATGGACATGCCTTACATATTTAGCGGATGTCGTTAAGACCAATGTATAACTTAAAATGCTTGCATGGTAAAACCCTACGTACAATACCAGTTTCAGCTGATGACTCTCTGAGGTCCACCAAAAGCGCGATGAGGTCCACCAAAAACGCGGCGACGTGGTCCACCAAAAGCGCGATGAGGTCCACCAAAAGCGTGGCGACGGGGTCCACCAAAAGCGCGATGAAGTCCACCAAAAGCGCGATGAGGTCCACCAAAATCGCGATGAGGTCCACCAAAAGGGCCATGTTCGGGTAAAATTGAGTCCAACGCCGACAGGAGTAAAAGATTGAGAGGCAGCGTTACGATTCAAGAAGTGAACTCGCATTACGTTAAACGGGTTTGCCATTTATAAATTAAATTGATCAACTATGGCGCGATTTTTTATCGGGATAAGGTGTAGGAGGGCGTGCGCAGTAGGCCAATCGGGACCGCGAAAATGTCTAAAAAATAAAGACGGTCTACGATGAAAAAAAATCTAAATAAAAAATTTGGTTTAATAGAAATAGGTTTAAAATAGGCTGAAAATTCCGTGGCAACCCTGTTCTATTTAATTTAAAGGCCGACTTCCAACGAAAAGGGTTCTTACGAACTGAAAACCGAGCATCGAGACTAACAATGGAGCGACCGTGCCGATTTTTGAATCCCCGCTGGGGCAAAAGTTGGAACGGTTCTAGCGAACTGAAGATGGACAATAGAAATCCTTTTAAATTTATTTCGTCTCGAATTTTTGCTTTCCCCTGAAGGAAATTCTCTATTGTGTATCTTCAGTTCGCTAGAACCGCATTACACGGCTTTCAGTTAGCTAGAACCCTTCCATCTTTTGCCCCAGCGGGAGTTCGAAAATCGGCACGGTCGCTCCATTGTTAGTCTCGATGCTCGGTTTTCAGTTCGTAAGAACCCTTTTCGTTGGAAATCGGCCTTTAAATTAAATTTTACATTAAAATTCAAGGACTCCAAACACATTTTCATTAAATACTGTTTATTCATTGACATCGTAGTATATATTTCATAATGAATCATGGAAATTAAATTTTTATTTATTTATTTATTAAATTTTTTTTTAATTCAGATAGTTTATAGCGTTTTCCTTTGGGTCCTCTCGGAGCGCTCCCATGGAGGAATAAAAATAGGAGATCCTATTCTTCAAAAACAGTCTTTAACGAAGCTGGAAACTACTACTACCATTTTTATTGCTCCTTGGGAGCGCTCCGCGAGGACCCAAAGGAAAACGCTATTAGTTTAGGGCACACCACGTGGCTTTATTTTGGGCGGGAATACACCACGTGCTTTTTTTTCTAAAAAAAAATTGCGCCCAAATAAAAACAATTAAAATTATTTATTTTTAAATTATAATTATACATTAATTTTCTAGTTTAATTTTATAGATAATTAAAAAATTGATGAATAGCACATGATTGTGTGTTTATATTTAAATAAATATTTAAGGTAATTTAATTAATTAGAATTAAGCGGGTTATTATAAGCAGAGATGAAAAAGTCGGGTCTTTTAATTAATTAATATTTTAATTAGTACAATTAAATTAATTTAGAGAGCGGAAAAATTAACCTTGATTAATTTATTAATGAGCAATAAATTAATAAGAACGAATTATTATTTTTTAAACCCTTCACCTTTTAGTTAACTTTAATTATATTATAAAGTTAATGCAAAAATTAGTTAATTACTAAATTAAGGGCAATTTTTAATTTAACTTAACAAATCTAGGTTTTTAATTAATAATTTTTTTACACTTATATTAAAAAAAACTGGAATTTTTTTTTAAAAAAATGAGGGACTAGCTTGTATATAAAATAATGAATAATAATTAATGTTAATTAAGGATTAATTAAAAATTAATTTAACCCTAATTAACATTATTCTTAGAAAAAAAAATTATAAAATGAGCACCTTCGGGTTTCTTTTTCTTTTTTAATTAAAAACATAGGATAAAAAACAAGTTGCACCAAACACTATGTTCAAAATATTTTCAAATTTGAAATTTGAAATAATTCAATTTTGAATTATTTTGACACGAAGGTAATTTTTTTTTTTTCTTAATAATATATCACCATAAATTGATCATCAAAAACGTGACCAATTTCGCGCATGCGCAGACGTCAGACGCGTTTATTCGTTCTTCTACGAGATTCAAAAGTAGTAGTTAATTCTCCTAAAAAAGATTTGCAATCTTAAAAAGTCCCCGTTTTTGTATTAATTTCACTGGGAATTGGTACCATATCAAGACTGCAACGAGGTATATACTCTTCCAAAAATATTGCATTGTTTAGGGCGTAATCTCTTAACTTAAATTTGCTCGATTTTTTTTCCACCTTAAGCCTTGGCTGAAATTTTTTTAATTACCATTAGGGTTATTTTTTTTTAATTAAGGTTTAGGTCACGCCGCGGTCTTTAAAAATACGTATACTAGTGACGTCACCGACATCATAACCGAATTAAATAAACTAATATGCGTCCTTGAATTTAAATTTGCCGCGGAATTGGCTGATCTAGAGGCGCCCTCTATTGGCGGTAAGGGCACTGGCATCCCATTGGATGGGCAATTAAACCACGTTTCAGATATTAATTTAGGTGAATCTGGAGTGGTCCTCATGATTTTATCATCGAATTTCCAGTAATGTTTACCTTTGAAGAAATACGTGATGCCTAAAAATATTTTAATACATAGAAGTTAATATATGATATATTTGGGGTCGCAATTATTCCAATTAACTGTATGTATTCCTTATTAGAAGTATAGTAAATTAATTAGAAATACGTGATGCCTAAAAATATTTTAATGCATAGAAATTAATATATGATATATTTGGGGACGCAATTATTCCAATTAGCTGTATGTATTCCTTATTAGAAGTATAGTAAATTAATTAGAAATACGTGATGCCTAAAAATATTTTAATACATAGACGTTAATATATGATATATTTGGGGACACAATTATTCCAATTAACTGTATGTATTCCTTATTAGAAGTATAGTAAATTAATTAGAAATACGTGATGCCTAAAAATATTTTAATGCATAGAAATTAATATATGATATATTTGGGGACACAATTATTCCAATAAGCTGTATGTATTCCTTATTAGAAGTATAGTAAATTAATTAGAAATACGTGATGCCTAAAAATATTTTAATGCATAGAAATTAATATATGATATATTTGGGGACACAATTATTCCTATTAGCTGTATGTATTCCTTATTAGAAGTATAGTAAATTAATTAGAAAAACGTGATGCCTAAAAATATTTTAATGCATAGAAATTAATATATGATATATTTGGGGACACAATTATTCCTATTAGCTGTATGTATTCCTTATTTGAAGTATAGTAAATTAATTAGAAAAACGTGATGCCTAAAAATATTTTAATACATAGAAATTAACATATGATATATTTGGGGCGCAATTATTCCAATTAGCTGTATGCATTCCCGATATAAAATTAAATTAATTACTGTACCTTTATGTTGGAAGGCAGCGTCCATATTGGTCGGTACGCCCTTCCATAGGGCCATATTTCTAGGGTAATCGGGGTCAACTTTGCCCCTATTTTCGTCAAATCTCCAGTATTGGTTACCACTGAAGAAATATGTTTTGCCATTATGACCCCAGACCATGGCGGAATCAAGTTTACGTAAGGTTGGGGGTAATCCCAGTTCAGTTATGTTCCTAGGGTAACCCTGTTCAGGGTTATTCGCGTGAAATATCCAGTATTTTTGGCCTGAAATGAATTAATTAATTTTAACATTAGCGATTTTAAAAATTAATTTATGATTTTTCTTAAATATGGCTCGGGGTATTTTAATCAAGTTTTGCTCAATTGTAGCCCACTTTATACCCAATACGATGGTGTTAATTATTAGTTAATCGAGTAGTTAGTTTGAAAGATAAAAATTAATTTAAAATTATGAATCGTCAATGTTAAGTCTATGGGGCGAGATAGGTTTGCAAAATTTAATAATTCTCTAAACTGGTTTAATTAATTTGCACCAAAATTTGCTCAATTGTAGCCTACTGTGTACCCAATACAATGGTATACGTTACTAATTAATCGAGTAATTAGTTTTAAAGATAAAAATTTATTTAAAATCATGTTTCGTCAATGTTAAGTCTATGGGGCGAGATAGGTTTGCAAAAATTAATATTTCTCGTAACTGGCTGAATGAATTTGCACAAAAAAATTTGCTCGTTTGTAGCCCACTATATACCCAATACGATGGTATTAATTATTAGTTAATCGAGTAATTAGTTTGAAAGATAAAAATTAATTTAAAATCATGTTTCGTCAATGATAAGTCTATGGGGCGAGATAGGTTTGCAAAAATTAATATTTCTCGTAACTGGTTGAATGAATTTGCACCAAAATTTGAGCGGTTATAACCCAAACTATACCTAATACGACGGTATTAATTATTTGTCTGCAAATTAATTAGTTTATGAGATATTAATTAAAACGTACCTGAAAAGAAGACAATTTTGGAATCGCTTCGTCTCTCATAAACCGCGTCAAATTTGCCAACGTCCGATGGTACACCATACCAGAAGATATCAATCGCCACAGGGTGTTTCGTTTTTAAACCACGGTCATCCCGTCGCCAAAAATACTAATAATCATAATTAAATTTAATTGAAAATCAAAAATATTAATTTAAAAATAATTCTTACCCAATCTTTGAATATAAAAATTTCATTTCTAATTGTGGCGATAGCATCCAGACTTGTATCGCATGTTTGTGGGGGTTCAGCCTCATCGGACGAATCGGGATTTGAATTAGGGTTACCACCTTGAACTGTGGGTCTCGTTTTTGGTTTCTCAGTCTTTGGTGGTCTCGTAGGGGCCATAGGTGGCATTGAAGCCCATTTAACACGGTTTTTAGGACCTGTAAACCATTTACAAAAAATATTTTTTTTTAAACTTTATGGAAAACCCCTTAGGGTACTCGATGTATATTGCCTTGGCATTTAATTATTTATAGACGTGCCCTTTCATCTTCAAAGAGGCTATATATACTTCAGTTTTCATTGAGGTAATTCATCCTTGGAGGAGAGGTGGGATGGAGTAGTATGTTGGTGGGCCATGTCGTACACGCCCCTATCTTTGGGTATAGGGGATTGTTAAGAGCTGAAGATAGTTCTATTTTTAAGACACAGGGGGTATTGTAGACGTATTTGCACCACGTACGACCCTTCCTAAACGTCCTCCACTGAGGATGCTGGGAGGACTTATAGAGGCTACGTTATAAGTATGCAGATTGCAGATTACTTTACTACTCCATTTCACCTCTTTTCTCCAAGCATTTATCTCTACGCATTGCAAACTGTGTCTCTTCAGGTATGCAAAATACGCGAATGTCTTTTTTGCTCTTGGCGCCGCTTAACTTTACCGGGTACTACTCTAAGCCTCGGTTGATTTTAAGCCTCGCATCCGAAAGGCTGCCTTAACAACATCATATTTTATTCATAGGCTACCTTAATTCACTTTGTGTATGGATAAATATTTGAAAAGATCAAAGACAAATTATTCGAAAACTCGGTGCCTTTTAAATATTTAAATATAAAACTTTCATCTTAGATCGATTAGATTTTTAATGCTGATATTTTCTTTCTGATCTTTCCCCTTTTTAATTTATTCAACATCTTCAAATTCTTGATAGTCAAATTCCATTTGAAACTGTATCGTTAACCCTTAGTTCGTTATTTCCCAATTTTTATACCTAACCAATTTGTATCCCTAAGCCTCGGTACAATTTTTAAATTTTAAGCCTAATTTCCTTCTGGCGTCTGCTCTTTAAGTTCAAAAAAGTGCACTGATTACATAGCCCACTCGATCACGCGCATCACGATGCAAGCTGGGAGCGCGGAGTAGTTATTCTTACCGTATAGTTGTTGAATTCCTACAGTGTCATCGTAGGGCAGTTTGAAGTTGTCGCTAATGTGTTGATAATATGGAAACATCAATGACCCCTGAATAGACGAGTGAGATAAACCCAGAGAGTGACCAAATTCATGGGCAGCCACGGAAAATAGATTTATAGCTGAAAAATAAATATTAAAAATCTATCAATTATAACATTTACTTGTTTAAAATTTAAATTCCCGAGCCTAATTCTTAGTTTCCCGCGCTTTAGGGGTAGTGTTTCATACTCAACAGTTGTCAACTCTGAATCTCTATGAAAAAAAAACCTTCAGCAGTTCAGCACCTTTGGCTTTGACCCCATGACTTGTTGTCTGCTATTCAGCTTCATTTTTATGTAATGGCAGATACGCGTAGGTAACATTATCGTAAAGTTTTTAATTAGATTGTGGTATATTTTTAATTACTCGGTTAAAATAATGATTGATTATAGTAAAGTATAACGTATTTATTATAAATATGTGAAATTATCGGCTTAATATGTTTGAAACGTTGTGGATTACATGGATTTATGTGACTTGGTGTAAGAACCCTCGATTTGACTAATGGATTGAAAATCAGCGTAGAATGCGTTTCATCTCACCGTCAATGGATTATCAACGGATTCAAATTAAAGGTAAATGATATTTCTATTAATTACAATAGGTTTTAAACGTGTTTATATATTGTAATTATCAAACGATAATGCGAAAACTTAGTTACCTTAAGCCTTGGCATTTTAATATTGGGCTGTTAGCAGCCATTTTGCCATAACTATTGAACTCAGACCGGGGTCGAATTAGAACTACATGCGCTTGACCTTCGTTTGAAATTAGGCCCATGCTAATTTAGATTAACTATAATTAACTAATAAATAATTTTATAATCGTTAAACTAATATTAATCCGTGATAAAAATTAAAATTCCAGAAATTAAATCAAAATTATCTAACGTCAAAGGCAATATCTCATAAACTAACCTTAATCGAATTTATTTATATTTATATATTTATTATCACTTTAAAACTATTATTTAACTCAAGATGTGGGCCTAGTACTTTAAAGCCACTAATCCCCTTGAATTTTCCCAAACGTAAAGTGAGACTGAATAAGAAACAAACACTGCGTTGGCGTAAGATTTATGTTCGAGATTTCTCCAAACTTAAAGGACTAAAGTTGTCAAAATTAATTGTCTCCGAGTCCCTCTATAATTATAACTTTGATCTCAGACAGCTAGCTAACTGAAGATCATAATTTATTTTTGAAGAATTTAGTTCGGGCTTGCCAAGGCTTAGCAAATTTCGGAATTCTAAACTCCCTTTAAAACTAAACTACTGGGAAAAGTTGAAATCTTGAACTTAATCAAAAAAGACATTTCTCGGGCAATTCCCTAAAGTACTTATTAGGACCTCTCTCGCTCTCTCTCGCTTTGACCTTTGAACTTACGTTAGAAGTCATCTTTTTAAAAAACAAAAGGATTTTCACGTAGAAATTTATATATTAATGGCAGATAATATAGTTTATTATATTAAATGAATAAGGGATTAATACAGTGCGCTGTTACTCCTTTGACTTCCTACGGAATTTATAGCGAAAATTTCCTTATTAATAATTTATTTATTTATTATGTTATGAGATTTTGGTATTTGACTTTCGAATTTCGCATCATTGTAAATTCAGTATTTACTGAAAATCCCCTCTATCTAAATAATGCACGAACTGCATTTCGAATTTGAGTCAATATTTATTACTTTCGAGCAAAATAAACCCCGAATAATTAAGTAGATTCAGTTTACATAACCGATTGAAACTTTAATATTGATTTTTAATTAATTGGGTTAATTGAAATTAATAATAAACTACTTAATTAAATCGAGCTCGTCGCGAGCTTTCATTAGAGTACTCACAACCTATATCTACACCCTTAAACAAATCAATGACGTCATAAAAAATCTAAACCAATCAGAATCCTGGCCTAACATAAATGTACACTCATTTTACAGCTTTAGACTAGCGTAATTCGTCGCGAGCTTTCATTAGAGTACTCACAACCTATATATATACCCTTAAACAAATGAATGACGTCACTAAATCGCTAAACCAATCAGAATCCTGGCCTAACCTACGAGTTTATACTCATTTTACAGCTTTAGACTAGCGGAATTCATTAGTATACCCCATTAAATTACCCACAATTCATATTTTATTACAATATAGTGAACTGACAATGCCACCCATTTGAAAAGTAGATATTTTAGAAGCGGAAGTATATAATATAATCTATAGTGGGAGAGTGAGTAGGCCCCCTAGCGGCGCCAATGGAAATATAACGGGATCAAGGGGTCTACCGTGTAAAAAAATCCGTCTGGAGCTCAGAGCGTTTATAGACTAATGACAGCTCAGCATCTTTGACTGTATCAAGCTCTATGGAGTAAAAACATGGGGTGCTACTACAATACAGTATCTTTTCTCGTATGTCTTTCGTTAACGGCTCAATCTACTTTCGAGTTTTATAGTCTTTGGTTGGGTTCTCCATAAATATATCACATGCATATCTAGGTTAAGCTGGGGCGTAAGAATACACCGATGTTAAATTACATTAAAAAAAATAGTAGTAGAGTACATTGAAACAAATGGCGCATTAATAAAGATTTGCAAGACGTGCCTTAATTTATGGACGGCCCCCCAACCAAAGATGATTTGAAATGACTGTTAGGTTAACATAAAGGCGTTGTAACAAAAACTGTAACGAATCTCCCAAAGGATGGCATAATCTGTCATGATCTCATCTGATCTCTTGACGGTTTGACCCCGTCTGACCCCTGGTGTTGGTGTAGGCTCTAAAACTAACTTTGGTTGGACACGCCCTAACTATCTCCTTGGATTCATTTAGTAGATAGTGAAGTCATTAGTTTGGAAAACATCACAGATGTCCGTCTTTGTGTATTACAACTGTTTACTCCCGATGGACCTCTACACCAAATAACACTCCGCCCTATCTTATTCGGTGCCAAATTAACGTAACTAACATAAGTTGCAAATTGATTATTTCATTTTATTTTTGGGACTATGTTTATTGACATTTTGCTTAATTACTCGTACCCTGATTGATGTAACCCCCAAGTATTAGCTATCGTTGGAAAGCTAAGAAATAGGGCTATAACATACTCAAAGGACATCCCCATATCTCTAGTAGAACCAGAGTTATGACGTCCCAAAGTGCAACTTAAAATATTTGAAATCTAAATTCTCAAATTTTATTTTTGGGACTATGTTTATGAACATTTTCTTTAATTACTCGGGCCCTGATTGATGTAGACCCCAAGTATTTAGTATCGTTGGAAAGCTAAGAAATAAGGCTATAACATACTCAAAGGACATCCCCGTATCTCTGATAGAACCAGAGTTACAACATCCCAAAGTGCAACTTAAAATATTTGAAATTTAAACTCGTAAATAGAGTAGTTAAGCTAAATATATCTTCTTAACTGTCTAGAGACATAAAAGAGGCTCGCCATCACCACCGTGAGTTGTTTTCCCGCCTCTCCCAATCCGGAAGTCGTAAAAACTCACTTCCGGTGGTGATGTCTCAGCTCAAACTGATAGCTGTTGACTCTCGTGTCCTGTAACAACACACCCATCTTAGATATATTTACTTAGAGACATTCAGGGACCTTTTTAAACGTAGCTCAACAGTACCCCTGGCGTATACTATTTTTGGAAACCAGCTCAAACCGAACTTCTTATATTTAACTATAATAATTAAATTTCAAGAACAAATTAAATATTAATTTTATAATTAAACTAATACTCACCGGACACGCTAATTTAAATTAATTTAATTCCGGTAATTATTTCTTGAAATTAGCATAATAGAATAATTCGAATTGTGACTAATTCCCGTTGCAAAGGGTTGACTTAATTAATTGTTTTATAATTGGTTTAGTTTGAACCTTAACACTAAGTAGCGTGTAATATTTTATATTGCCTAATTGACATTTGTAGCAATGGGTTCACTGATCTGAGAGATTTCTTTTAATCCTGGTTAATTCATGATTAAGTAATTAAATAAAGATAAATGTAAAAATCATAAAAATTCAATTCCTTTTTTCTATGAGGATTCTGGCCAAGTCGCTCAAAGACTAGGCTATAAATTATTCAATTTAGCAACTACATCATCCTCCATAGTAGAAGCCTTAAAAATTCAGTTTTAATCCTGCCCAAAAATGAAGCCGTATTGCAGAAAGTGCGGTTTAGTTTTAGACGTGATTTTTATGCTGTTACCGATACCAGAAGTTCGTTAATTTCAACGAAGTATGTTAACTTACCGTCGTCTTTTAATTCGCGATCGGACGCGACCCATTTCTCATCGGCGTCGAAGTGGGCGTCCCCTCCGATTCCTTCACCCGGAAAAAATGCGTGGGCCAAGACGGAACCGGGCCCATCGAAGGGATATCCGTCTTCGTGGTATCTTTTTCTGAAACTGACCACGATATCCGCGTCCGGTCTTCCAACTTCCGTAAAAGTCAAATTTGCCGCGTCGCTCCATACTTTTAATGCGCGCGTGATCGTACGGCGTGCCATGTTCTTCTCGATGTAAGCGTACGTTTGCTCCCTGTAAAGAGAAATTTGAAAAAATACCCCTTTTTAGAAATTTGTGCGAAACACGATGGTTATATCGCGTCGGGATGTTCGTATTAGTGTAGGGCAACTCGAGACTGATGTTTGAGTACTTACAAGGCGGGGTTCGAACTATTTGAAGGTCAGACTGACCACAGTTGACCATAAAAGTGACCCCAGTATTTTCGATAATTTGACCCAATACCTTTTTTATATAAAAATTCATTCGAGTGTCAGAACGTGTAAGAGAATGCGAAATGCAAATACTAATATTGACCACATGATTGACCTTAGGGTTTAGGTCATTGTTTGACCCATAAAACCCTTAGGTCATCTTCAGTCCTATAACAGATGCGAAATACGTCGTGTTTGTACTCATTTTAAAGCTAGACTCGAGACGAATCTATTGCCACCTTCGATTTTGATATCAGACTGACGTATAACTATTTACGTCACAAAATAAAAAATGACGTCACTTCTAATAAAGAAATACCTCTCTTATGGGTAATTTAATAAATGTAAATGCGTTTTTTTTTTCTTTCATGGGGCCTAGGATAAATTTTTCCTAAATCGACATAGTAAGAAAACTCGGGGAACTCGAGCTATATGTAGCTGTAGGTGTTGTAATTTAAAGTGATGAACGACTTTAATAGACGCTCCCCCTTAAGTCAAGAAGCTATCCAGAGTAAATGCGATATTGCATTAAAGGCAAGACCTCCCGGGGGGGGGTTGCCAAGAAGGGAGCTCCGATACTTAAAGCGTAATTGCCCGTAAGTTTTCAACTTGTCAAATTTATACGCTTCAACTATGACTACAACTAAGATCGTGCCACGCCGCGAATCATAATGAAAAGAGTCAGAATCGTCTATTTTGTGTGTCTGTTCTTTTTATTATTATTATATTGATGTTTTTTTTATTTAATATCATTCATTAAAAGTTGATTATCTCGATACCTAATTAAGCTAGACCCAAGTAATTAGTATCGTTTTATAGAGGACAACTTAAGGAATTTTCCAGGAAATTTTGTTTAAATAGAGTTATTTATGACGTTTTAAAATTGAAACTAATTCCTTAAAATATAATTTTATTCAAACTTAATTAAATTACAACTACGATGTTTTAAGGTTGAAGTTCAATTGAAAACAAACACTCTGCGATTTAGTTTAGTCAAGTAAATGTTTAAATTTAATTTTTTTAATAAAATATAATACTTTTATTGGCTCAGAAACGGTCTTGCAACACTTAAAAGGAATTGCATAAACATTCTTTTTGAAATCTGTATTCCCCAGTGTTCCCAGTAACGTATGAATGCTGCTGGCTCAAGGGCACAGCTGGGTCCCACCGTTTTCATTTCTTTGATTTGCCTCTCTGTGAACCTTTATAATTAATTGAAATTAGCATCTTTTAGCCCCAAAATTCCACGAATTTCCAGGGACCTCCTGGAACATTCATTCTTTATTTCCCTCTCTCGTACTATAGAGGGAGCACCGTATAAAATTGAACAAAACTCCACATTAATTCACACGCACTATTTCCTCTCCTATAACGTTTAATATTAAATATACATCCGCGTTAACCTTTGCCCATTCTACCAAGTAAGGGTGAAAAGTGTTTGAGTCATTTTTTTTCTCGCGCCCTATTAATAAAATGGCGGGAAAACGGGGTACCCCTTGACCTTCTACAGATTGGAACTAATTAATTAACATTCGGAAGTATAATTGAGACAAAAAGGGGGCGTTCCATAAAACGGAAGTAGATTTTTTATTCATTTCCTCAAGACGTTATGTAAGTTGGGGGGCTAGAGAAATTCATTGACTGCATGGCAACACTTGCATTTGAACACTGTCTATAATGGACTTCTTCAATGGTTAATTTGCGGACATGCGCAGACTTGATTGATTGATTCGAAGTTCATAATTAGAAGTTCCTTCACTCACTCTAGGAGGTTGTGATGGATGTCGAAATATTTGACACCACAACCAGACAGAGTAAGGGAAGGCCACCATTAATAACGCTGACTTCTCCTTCTGTCTTCAATCCATTGGATACTGGCTTGAAAATCCATCCAATTCATTTAGAGTTGACTATAATTCTTGTTTTTTCTTCGTTAAGTTGAATTTTAATTATGCGAAAATTATAACTGAGTTTATATTAATATGTTACACGCTTTGAAGTTAATAATTAATTTTAATTTAAAATACATCTATATATGGTAACTGTAGTAGTACAGTTACCAAGGGCAATATCGGTTCTGTTTAGTTTCAGAAAATTCGCGTCAAAACAACAGCTGTAGAGGCCCCCCCCCCAGACAACAAAACAAAGTTTCTACCTCAGTATCAACTTAACTCTATAAAAACCCTTAATTATCTCCTGAATTTTCAGACTTATATGATACCATTACCCGATGTTAGCGCGTGCTTTCAAATGGATTTAATTTAACTTCAAAGTGAGGTCCGAGCGCGTGCGTGGTTTTGGTATTTGCTGTCTTTTAACCCTGGCATTTTGTATGGATCGTAATTATAATTGACAGGGGTAGTTGACTGTATTGTGGAAAGGGGGTTTAGAGTAAAATAGCGGTAAAAGGTTAAGAACTTTGCACGAGACTTCTTAAGTTCTAGACAAAGTCCATATGGTTAATAATAACAGAATATTGTTTTCAAAGTTCAAAAAAACACCCAAGCTTTGTACGTTAATTTTAGAACTTTTTTTTATTGCAAATATTGTTATACTATTTGCCGATTTTTTTTTTTGAAGTAAATACATTGTAACTACAAATTTAATGCTGATTAATTTACTCTTATTATTAATTTCTGGCAAATATAACTTACATACTTAAATATTTTAAATTAGTAACGCGGTAATTCAATTAATGAACTCGGTTGAGAATTTGCATAAAGACATTGTTAATTTTTTTTTGGCAAAGGGTTCTAAATTTAAAAATAGAGACGTGGCCACAAGAAAAACGAAACTGTCTGCCTTGAGAAATTATTTTTAGCGCAATACATTCTTTTGCGAGCTTCAAATTAACAAGGGAATATTCTAAACCGAAAGAATTTTTCGTAGACCAACAGTGGACCAATCAGAGCGTTATCTTACGCGTCTAGGAATCTAGGGGCGATTGGCGAAAAATTAAAAATAATAATTTTAATTTAATTCACGCGTGCTAGCTCGAGATTTTTAAATTTTGAAAAATAAAATTTCACAAAGTCTCGTTAAAAATTCTTTTCACGTGAGCACGTGAACTTTTTTTTAGATAAATAATTTTATTATTAATTTAATATTAAAGTTAGCTCACCTCCATAGCTGATGTGTTTAGTATATAAAATTAAATTTAAAATATTTAATAAAAATAAAAAATTAAGATGAAGGCAGAGGGACAATTTTTGAAACTGTTCCATTCCATCGGCGTTTATGAGTTTAAATGAAAGTGAGTGGCACTTGAATCGCCTCTTTATAATTTAAGCTCAGTTTGAAATAAATCCTTCCTCGTTATAGAATCAAATATGTAACGTAACCTAGCCTCCTTTTAGTTGGTGGCAAAAAATAATGCCATTCCCCCCGGTTTTTTTAGCTAGGTCTATGGATGTTTTAAAAACGACGTAATCAAAAACTCTGGTTGGTGGTTTAAATTCCATTCCACGACTTATGTTCATACATAACACTTTTTTAAAACCCCTATTTCAACTTAACACTGAATTTAAAGGCATTTTATAGTTTAATTTTAACTTAATTTAGTGTCAAATGATATGGGGGTTTCTTTTTAACCAGGGTTACTTGACTGTGGTATAACGGCTTAATTACGCTTTTCAATTAATTCAAACTAGGGACAAGTGATGGAGTAGCCCTGAGAATTTCATGGGTTTCGTCAGGGATAGATTTAATTTTAGAAGTAGGAATGGAGAACGGTTAGTATTTACTTCAGTCCGACTCATAGACCACCCAGTATAGAGCCCCACCCTACAACCAACACGTAACGAAAAGTTTAAATTATATTATTGGCTCGCTTAAACCCTACGTTTTGATGACGTTGCTGATGGGGACGGCGAAAAATACGTAATTCCTTTTTAAGTCTGTCGCTATGACCCTCCCGCCTCTTCTTTCATACCCCCCGTACCGTGAAAGGGGGTCCGGGACTTTGACTCTGTTCTCCATTCCTACTCCTAAAATTAAATCTATCCCTGTTGATAATCATAGAATGATTCGTGATTAAATTAATCAAGTACTTCATTAATCGTAGCCCACTCGTGTTCTCAGTGCCTAATCCATAAGTCCACCATTGAAGGGAGTTTAACATAAAATGGAATCCTTGATCTGACGTATCCAATTACGTTTGCTTTTTGTTAGAAGTATTTTTTTATTTTTCGTTAGTCGAGTGAAACCACCTGATTGGTGGTATGGTTACCTCCTCCTATTGGAATCTCATATTGCATTTAAGCCTTGGCTCGGATTAAATAGGCTTAAGTCGCGCAGATATCGAATTATATAATGCCAGAGTACTTTAGAACTAAAAATTACGACCAAAATGAATTAATAAATTTTTAGATTTGTTTATTAATTCTGTATTATACCATAAGTTTATAAGATATGTATGTTCCTTCCATAAGTTTGTTTAATTAATATCTGGTCATGACAAACTGAAAGGCTTGTAATGAATTTGAAGTGAGTGAGTGAGTGAGGTAGGTCATAGATTCGAGATGAGGTAAAGCCAGGGAGGCCTGGTTGGTGAGGGAGGCGCTGCTGTCAAAGGGGGCTTAGTAATGCGGACTAAATAGGAGTGCCTAGATGGAATAGGTCCTAGCTGCAAAATTAATTAACCACCACCGAGTGTACTTAGGACATCAATTCAATTCGCTCCCCCTCGTTCTCCCTGAGTCGAACTAGTTATCTCGAGCTGCTGTAAGTCTCTCAGTAGCATTACCAATAGGTAGTGCAAATCATACTTATGGATGGAACATATCACTTATAATAAACTTATGATATTATACTTCAATTTAGCGAACTTCTAATGTCAACGGATAGATTAGGATGTCAAATGAAAGCTCTATATTAAAAATGAGGTGGACATGCTTATGGTTGGTCACATCGATTGAGTTGACATGACATTCTTTGGAAGTGCTTGAGAAATGAATAAGTTCTTGTTTGTTATATAAGACAGTCAGATGGGGGAGTGTTCTCTTTCCGAGGGTCATTTTTAGAGGGAGGATTTCAACTGTCAAAAAATGTCAATCTAAATCCACTATTAGATTCAAGAGAAAGTGAAGAGGTGGGATAGTTGACATGTCCTTTTATTTATTTATTTTTTATTTAAAATCTCTATTCTAACCAACTTTGAAAGGTTTTAACTAGAGTTTAAACGTTACTCAAGGAAAATCCCTTGAGTATGTGATAGCCCTAACTTCCCTCTATCTAACGGTGCCAAATTCATGGCCCTACACCAATCAGGGGCTGAGATAATCAATTTTTAATAAAACAATACGATATGAGTTAATCCCAATTTTTAAAAATCACAACTCTATTTCAAGGAATTTTCCAGGAAAATCCCTTTATTGCGTCATAGCCCAAACTGTCCTCTATATAACGGTGCTAAATTCATGACTCTACACCAATCAGGGGCTGAGTTTCATGAAGTAACGTGAAAGCATCCGACCTCTCATAGGTTTATGTTTTTATAAAAGATCGACCTCTGAGTCCCAAAAAAACCAAAAAAAAAAGAAAAACTGATGACGCCATTTTGTGAACCCGATATTTCGATAAATTCAAAAAAAAAAAAAGAAGGAAAAACAGAGACACAAAATTCGATCAAATTTCATCTATTTTGATATTTGAAAGTATTATAGAATCGTTGACTTAAAAATTAAAATATAACAGGATATTTATTATTTCTTGGTCAACGTGGTTCCCGCTTTTAATTACTTAGTTTCCTCTAATTATTAAGCCTAATCTAGCGACCAAGTCTTAAGATAATATATAATTCATTTCCCGTCAAAATATGTTTCGTGCATTTTTCCAGATAAGAGAATTTTCCCCACCGCGACGCAGGAAATGTAAATGATTTGAAACAGTAACGGCATTAACTATTAATGTTGCTAATTAGTCTAATTAGTAATTAACCTTGAAATAATTTCTTGAGCATCAAATTGACGCTGTCACCAAGTCGAAGTAAATCTTGAAATTTTTATTTGTTATTGGTAAAGGTCCGAAACTTTCTTAATATAAGAAAAAAATAAAACCTTTCTTTGTAAATGGGGTCGTTAACCCTTAATTGCCTGCACTAGTAGGGGGTCAAGGGTCGAAACCGGACGGACTTAACCGTCGTCCCTCTATCGGTTGGTTGGTCGGAAGTAACATTTTTTATCTCAGTTTCTCAGAACATTGTAACTGACTTCTCTAATTAATCGACGAGTTTTCCACTTGATTAGTGGGAACCTTAGGAAAGGCGGGGGACCACTCATAAAGGATTATTTTCTTTTAAGGTTCACGAGCTTTTTAGCTAGCTTGTGATTTACCTCCCCCCTTCCCTTCACACCCCCCTTTTATTTTCTTTCTTCACGTGAATCGACTCTGATCTCGAGGGGTTGGATACTATCTTCTATTGAACTTTTTAATGTAAGGGATTTTATGGGAGGAAGGAGATTTTTTAGCTCCCACTCACTTTCACACCCCTTTTCTTTTTATTTCTTCACGTGAATCGACTCTGATCTCGAGGGGTTGGATACTATCTTCAATTGAACTTTTTTAATGTAAGGGATTTTATGGAAGGAAATGTTTTAGCTCCCACTCACTTTCACACCCCTTTTCTTTTTATTTCTTAACGTGAATCGACTCTGATTTCGAGGGGTTGGATACTATCTTCTATTGAACTTTCTAATTAATGTAAGGGATTTTATTGGAGATTTTGGTTAGTGTTCAACTTCTCGGTTTTTAAAAAGGATTTAGTTACTTTATTGGTTTCGTGGCTCCGTCTATGAATTCGATAATAAAGTTTTAAAGTTTATGGTAGGGTGTATTTTAACTTGAAGATGGCGACTCCATTTTAAAGAAATATATTTTAATTTCCTTTCAATTTTTTTAATTTGATTTCAAATTTGGGAACAATTTGAGGGGGTTGTAAAAATGGTAGATTTATAGTAAAAGTAACATAAATTAAAGTAAAAACCAAGAAGTTTACCAAAACTAAAAAACCAAAACAATTTAAATTGAGTTTTCTATAAAAAAACCCACTGTATTGTTCTTGAAAACTTTTAACCTTTTACCATATGGTTAAATAATATATTTAAAATAATTATAAGTAGAAATAATAATAAGTAATAATTGTACTTACGTTATGCTCCAGGTGAGGGCATTCTTGGTCCAATACTGTCCTTGCAAGGCGTACCTCCTGACTCTATCATTATTCCCAATGAGATCTTTCATTCCACAACGTTTACGTTTCATCAATTTCAACGTTTCGGCGTCGATTTCACCCGTTTCTGGAATTCCACCGAATTTCTGCATGATCTTGATGGCCGCCTTCAATTGCTCGTCTGTCCTTAAGTTACTGGACACCGAACTGGATTGCGGTAAGTAACCAAACCTGGACAAGTAATCCTGAAAAAGAAATGACAAAAAGAGATCTCGATTATTTTTCTGTTTTTGGTTCAAGTGTTGAAATTCTAGACTTTTGTCTTTTTAAGATAAACTCAGGCATTTTACAAGTGTTTTTAAAGTATGTATGCTTGTTTATCTTGGGTCTAAGTGTGCTATTTAAAATTGTAATGAATAGTCTGGGAAATTCGTATTCGTCAGGGAAAATGACTTTAGACGCTCAGGGAAATTATGGGGAAAATGTTTTGATTTAAAATATATCGATTTTGATTTAAGATGATTGACAAATACATCACATCAATCATAATTTGTAATTAATTACTATTAAATTTAATTTCAAAATAACGTATATATATAAATCACACTAATCTGATTCTGATAATACTTAAGTTATAATTGAAATAATTATTAACAGCAAAAATATCGTAACTCTTTTGAAATTCTAATAAAATTTACGATATTTTAGCTCAATTAAATTTATTTATCAAATCAACTCGTGTTGTAATAAATTTCAAGTTGAATTAGTACCATGTCCCAAAGCTAAATTAAACGGGGGGGCCCGCCTTAAACTGCAGTCTTATTTCATCTTGAAAAAAGAAAACCAAGAAACTGAAGTCGTATCTTGTAATTTAATATGATTTTTAATGAGATATTTTGCGCCCATGGTCTACCGAAAATGGCAACACTCGTGGGGTAGGACACTCGCCTGAAAGATTTAACTTTAAGTCTAAAAGAAATACAGAAATAACGCTACAACTGTTCGACACCATTTGAAAAAAAAATATATACTATGCTTTGAAAAAAAAGGCTAGCACAACCGGAAGTCCTCTACTGTATATAATCTATGGGGTTGGTTTTTTCTTTATCGAGCCGATAGGGGGCGCGCGTGAACTGAGTCTCTGTTTTATATCAAGAAACACGCTCCTTTCGTCAACGGGTTCAACTCCCAAGGATATTTACTCTATATATCTAAGAAGTATATAATATAATGTATCTATATTTAATTTAATCATTTTCTTCTCTCTCTTTTTTTTACTCTTCTTAATTAAAATTAATTGCAATTATTTATTTATTTTTTTGCAAGAAGGACTTAAGTGTTAAGCCTAAATTGCGTAGTAGTATTTTGAATTCTCAAATTTCAAAGAGCATCTTCCGAACTAGAGTTATTTCTTTTTTTAATTTAATTTAAAAATAAATGTCAAATGAACAACATAGGGTCCTTTACACGACACCCCTTTGAGTTCAAATCCATTAAGGAACTTTGAAAAAAGGAATGAAGAATTTAATTATAAAAAAAAATGGAAGGCGGGTGAAAAGATGTTTCCCGTGACTCATATCAACAGCTGATTATAAAAACACGTCTAAAGATTATTATACACTCATGATCGTCTCCTTCTTCAAGATCCGACCCGAGACTCAAAAATAAATAAAAATTAAAAAAAAAATATATTTTATTTTTCGAGTTAGGAAGTATATAATTTGATGTATGTAACCGGGAATACATACAGCTACTAGGAATAATTGTGTCCCATGTTAATTTCTATGCGGGGTTTGTGGGGAGGGGCTTGAGAACTTATTATCCCCGTCACGCCTCATATTTCTAATGGGGTCTTTCCTAACTGTTATTTTTTATTTTCGAGGTCCTAGACACGCCCGTAAGGTTCAAGGCACAGCGAGATATATTATAAATTCGCCAGGGGGTAAAATTCCTCATACGTAATGATTAGTCTAGCTAGCTCCTCCCACAAAGCCCGCCTAGAAAGGTTGAGTTAATTAAAATGGAGCCCTACACAATTATTCCTAGTAGATGTATATATTCCTGGTTTAAGATAAGGACTTACAACGTTTTGACGCGACAGATTTAGTATTAATTCGTCACGGTGTTATGGAAAGAAAGAAGTTTTTGGGGTCAATGTTAAACAGAGATAATAACTCGAATTAACATACTTTTATGGTCAAAACTTTCTTACATCAAAAGACGTTTACCGGTTGGGCTGTTGAAGATAGAAATTAAACCTCAATTATATTTTAAAATCTTGGGCGTGGGGGCTTTTTTATAGTTAACAACGGATCATTTAAGTGGTATTGTTCAACAACCGTACATTAATGTTGTTAGTTAAATTAGCATTTTCAAACTGCCTTGAAGAAACCTATAGACAGCGTTCACTAAAATGGGCCTAGAAGAATTAAATGTCTGGCAACACTTACAAGTATTTGCAAAGCATTTAAAAAGCTTTTTGCAACTAAAATTCGTCTGCTTAGGCCATGGGAATCGATTCTATAACTCCTTAAGCCTTGGCGTATTGTATAAGCAAGATAAGTTGTCGTTTAGGCGCCATATAGTCGACAAAAAATTGTTTTTCATTGCACAACTTAACCTGAACAGAAAAACAAAATTTTTTATTTGCCATAACTTGAAATTTTTGTATTTCTCAATACACAAATGGCACCCCATGTTATTTCCCATAAGAGTTTAATACAGTCGAACGTAGAGGGCTACCATTACTCTATATATTTTTTTAAACCAATATTGGGCCGCTTAACGACTATGAAATGAAGGATAGACTCTAAGCCGCTAAAATACTAAGGAAAAAATCATCCACATCCATCGACAGATGTTTGAAAAAACACAGTTGATGCCTCAGACTCATAGTAGTAACCTCCCCATGATTTAACACGCGGGAAAACGGGGTTAAAGGTCAGGCTCAGGGGTAAGACCGACGGTCGTGTTGAAAAACCCCCTGATGCTCGTCACATGACGTGTTTTTTGACGCCTTGTTTACATTGGTTTAGAACCTATCCCTCTCTACTACAACGGAACTACAGAATGGAATAAGAATTACCATTACATATCCCCGGGTTCTAATTATGCCGTACGGTACGTTTTGTGTAACAGTGCATGAGTCACCTTCGATGGCAGGAAAACAACCCCAATTTGTATTTGAACCTCACCTCTGGTCTACCGGATCTTCACTTAATTTCGGTGGTTTTTGGTCCACTTTTTTCTTGGTAAATAGGGGTTTTACCCATTTAAGGTGAGCCGGTTTCACGGGGAAGTAAGATTCGAGGGGTGAGTCACTAGGGTCAGTTGATCAGGCTGTAACCCTTGACAAATATTCACTTTTAAAAATTAGCTGGGCCAGTTTAAAAATTTAATGTTTGGGGGTTCTACTGGCCTTATGGCCACTTAATTAATTAACTAATTAAACGTACCAAGGTTTGAGGTTCCATTTTAAGAGGACAATGTCCAGTTTTCTGGGCTCTACTGACCACATGTCCAGTTAAAAAAAAACTCCATTCCTTCATTTCTCAGCCTGTTGTTGACTGAAAGCACTATAGATACGGGTACCAGCGTAATTTTGACCATATATTTAGGTAGGTCAAACTTTGCGGGGTCAATTCAATAAGGGTAACTCCTCCATCTGGGACCCATTATCTTCTAGGGTTCCAAATATTTTTGGGCACCGATTCACGAGATGAAAGAAATTCTTTGCTTCAATAAACAGTTTAACTTGGCAGTAAAGCGATTGTTAATGAAATAACGTAGTAGGATGTGGTTCCCACTGTTAATTTAACGTGGGTTTCAACCGGGACCAAGTTGTATGGAGGAAAATACACATACTATACTATCATTGTTGAGTAGAAATTTGAAGTTCTAGATAAACCTGAATTTTAACTGTGTTACGAAATCACCAAAATTCACCCACTAAAAAAAATTGTAATCATCTTATATGGTATTTATATATTCTTTATTTAAAACGTGTTTTGTGTAGTTTCTTTTGAAAATAACAAAAACTAAATATTGGTATCGTCTTTTGAGTATGAACGGGAATGCTTACAGCTACTAGGAATCATTGCGTAGGTATCAATTTTCACTCAACGTATCTAGGTGGATTTTGTCACGTGGGAGGAGCTTAGGTATGACGAATTTTACTTGGCGAATTAATACTCTATCTCGCTGCGCCTATTGCACCTAGCGCCAATTGGAACTCGCGTTGCTAAGCAACCAATGATATGACAGTTAGAAAGCCGGCATCAGAATTAAGAGGAGTGACGAGATTGTAAGTTCTCAAGCCCGATATACCTACAAAAACCGCTTGAAAATTAACATGGGACACGATTATTCCAAGTAGCTGTGTGCATTCCTTCTAAAACCAATTTTTAATAGAGAAAATTCTGAGCTTGAATTAATTTTTAACAATTTTTGCCCTTGAAATTATAAATTTTTATTTTACTTTTTGAAAATTTTCAAGATCACTGTCCGTGATTGGTTAAAAGAACTTTAAAACAATGGGTTTTTAAACCCTTTGTTTAAAATTAATAACAATTAATAATTTTAGGGGTTGAAATAAACTTTCTTCTTAAAATTTCTGTTAAATAAATTCATTAATATTGTTATGGAATTTTCCATTGTTACGTAGGCGCGGTCAATTAAAAATGGACACCCTGATTTTAAGGAAATAATGAATTCTTAGTTATTTTAAAATTTATTTAATGTTAATTCGCCTTAGGCAGTACATTAACAACAATATAGAGGGTTCATGGCTAAAAGAAATGAATACGGAAATTAATATCGAAAAATTAAAAAATTCGAAAGCTACAATTATAGATAAATTATGCAAATTAGCACGGTTATATTATTTACATAAATACAGTGACGTATTCATGCTAAATAATTAACTTTATTTTAATTCCTTCTATGGGCTTAAAATTTGTTTAAGTAAACAAAAGACAATTAATGTTTACTGACCCTCCCCTTGGAAATAAATAATTATGTTTTTAATACTGTTTATTGAAATTATATCTATTATATTTTACAAATTTCAAGCCCTAAGGGTTTTGTTAATACTGTGGGAATTCGTAATTGAGAAATGATTTCAGGTTAATGTTTACATCACGATTATTCAGTTTAGAGGTATAATTGAATTATTTCGGATCCTTGTTGACTTCGAGCCCAAATATTTACTGCCATTAGACAGGGGACAATTAGGGCTATCACGTACTGAAGGGATTTTCTTGGAAGTTTAGTTAAACTAGAGTTATGACGTCACAAAGTTCAATTAGTTTGAGTGAAAATAGCCTTTTATTGAAACCCGAATATCTCGAGCCCTGATTGTTGCAAGTCAAAGTTTTTTATACTTTTAGATAGAGGACATTTAGGGCTATCACATACTAAAGGGATTTTCATGGAAACTTAGTTAAACTAGAGTTATGACGTTTTCAAATTTGAAAATAACTCATTTTATTCAAACTTTAATATCTCGAGCTGTAATCGAGCTAGACCCACGTGTTTAGTACCATTGAATAGACAAACATTTGGACTATGATATACTCAAGGGATTTCCCTTGAAATAATTTTAAACCAACGGTATACCCTTGCAAAGTTGAAAATGTATTAAACTTATGAATGAACCATTGTAATATATACAGTTAATATTAATATATATTTTTTAACATCCTCTGAGAGAGAGTAAAGTCGATAATATCAACTGGAAATCCGTTATTGATATAATACACAAGACCCGATACATTAAACTAAAGACTAAAGACTAAAGGAAACCCTCCCTGTAGCCCTATGAATTCTTAACAGTATGGTGTTTTTTATCGCTTAATTTTATGTGCTTTTTTTTTCCTCAATCGGTAGGGGGCGTACGCGTACTTTAACCTCTCATGGTGGTGGTGGTGGTTTCCTTCCCGTCAGAGGGCCACCAAGGGCGCCAATACCCTCTAATCTCAATCGACAGAATACAGGCAACAAAATTATACACCGGAATGTCTTAAGCCTAACTTTTTAACAAGAATGTGCAGGAAGTCTCGTACTAAGGAAACAAATATCTCGGTAATATTCTTAAATTTGAATATATTGTGTCTAGCGCCTAACTTCCTAAGTTTGACGCCTGCGCAATGAGAATGATGTTTCTATTTGCTTTAAAAACAGTATTTCAAGCGCCATGCCTTTTTTCCCGCTTTAAAATTGGCGCGTAAATCGCAGGTGGAGCCATCTTTTAAATATATTTTATATTTCAAAAATTGGCGCGTGAATTTAAACGCACGAGATATACATATATATACCTATACGCACGTGGTTTAAAAAATGGGTCATTCATACATCTCAATTTGCTGGTGCAGAAAATACATCTTTAAAATTAAACTTTATACTTGACCCCCAGTTTATGCAAATTAAAAATTATTGAGCAATTATTTCCCGCCTATTATTAATAAGGCGGGGAATTTGACAGACCTCCGACACTTGATAATCTAACTAACGCTTCTTTAACTTCTGTAACCTTTTTTTTTATAAATTAATTATAGTTCTGCGGTAGATAAAAAAATTATGTCGCCCGTCTTGAACCGAGCGACATTATGATGAGTCATATAAGAGGTTTATTCGAAACTAGGGGGTCTTTACCACTAAGGCTCGACAAAAACCCCCGTTAGATATGCAAATTAGTCATTTGAAGAAACGTGTCGCCATCGCAAATATAATTTTGTTAAAAAAATTTAATATTTCACGGTTTGAAATTTTTAGTAATTAATTAGACGTGTTGATTTGATTTGATTTTAATTTAAAATTAAATTATTACAATTATTTTTTTAGTTTTTCTTCACTTTAAATCGCGATTTATATAGTGTTTGAGTGACTTAGAAGATACCTTAAGAATACATTTTATAATAGGCCTAACAATTTTAGCTTTTGTTATTTTTTAGCCTTGGAACTTCACACAAAGAAAAAAGAAATTTAGTTTCTCAACTTGGACGAAATTTTCTGTTGAAATCCTCGTGAGGTTTTTTTCGAAAAACATAAAAACAAAATTAACAAATTTGAATACCAGCCAAATATTTATCGTTCAACCTAACTTGATTCAAACTACTTTCTTTCGTACGCGATTTAACATTGTGTGTTAGTCCGACTGGGCTTCTTATGTATTATAAGTTGCGTTTGAAATTTATTTTCTAAGATATACACGAGGTACCCAAAATTAACCGCAACCGCAATATTCTTTGCAACTGTAAACAGTCAGATGAGAGAAATAATAAGAATTTCAGACTGCAATGCTTCCGGATTGCACCAATTTACTCACGTAATTAATATGCAAATTATCGCAATTACTAATATACTTCTAATTAAATTATTGTCCAAGTAGAATTCTCTCCATAAGGTGATAAAAATGAAAATATATTTTGAGACTACTTTGTGACGTTATAACTCTAGTTCTATAAGAGATACGGGGATGTCCTTTGAGTATGTTATGGCCCTATTTCTTAGCTTTCCAACGGTACTAAAAACTTGGGGTTACATCGATCAGGGCCCGAGTAATTAAACAAAATGTTAATTAACGTAATCTCCATAGCGTTAACATGGACTTATTGACACAACACCTTTTAACTCTGGTTCTACTAGAGATACGGGGATGTCCTTTGAGTATGTTATAGCCCTATTTCTTAGCTTTCCAACGATACCTAATACTTAGGGGTAACATCAATCAGGGCCCGAGTAATTAAGCTAAATAGCTTTAAATGACCATCACGCAATTTTACGTAACTTCACGTGACACTAACCCTTTAAATCGATTGTTCCCGCACGTGCAAAACGCTTGAGAAAAACTAGTAACTAAAGGCTACAACAGAGTTGAGTCATACCAGACATAAATGGTTTACAAACTTCTTAAGTTCGCGGGTACGAAATTTTAGAGCTATTTTGAATATAGCAAGTTAAGTTGACGTTATTTGGACACTTTTAATCCAACATGGCCTCATTTCCCACGGTGGTATAATTAGGCATAAAAGGACTATTGTTTTTAATGTATGGTTCTTTTGTTCCTCTACATTATTAATTGTTTTATTTTCTTCAATGCCGAGTTAGAGGCCTTTAAAGTTGGTTTCGGGTTTTTATGGGGTTTTTTTCTGTTACAGAATGCGCTAAAATTTATTTATGGAGTCTAAAAACACATAATTCTTAAGCCTAAATATTTTTTTTAAAAATATATCTCATTAAGGTTAGGTCTATATTTAGTTTATAATTTAATTTAGAGTAGCATTTAATTTCTGGCAAAATTTATTAATGAACATTTCTAAGCCTAAAAGAAATATTAAAAATATCTCATTAAGGTTAAAGGTCTATATTTAATCTATAATTAATTTAAATTAGACTAAGCTTGTATTTAATTCTTATACATTGTATCCTTTATTCATTTATTTAAATAATAATAATATTACTAAAGGTTAACGTGCATTAACCCTTTTCAAAAATACAAATCCAGGATAGCTATACTAAATTTGAATCAAGTCATACATTTTTCAACAGTTTCCTAAAAGAACTTGAATGGGTATTTTTTAAATTCACCATTTTTTCTTCTCTAGCTCTCTCTCTGAGTCTTTACGTTGTATAATATCTTTGAATTATACCATATTTTCAATTCCTTTTAAAAAAATATCACGTATGCAAGCGGCATCGCATAGCGACTCTACGAGAACTAGAGAGATATTTTAAAACATCGTGTAGTGGAATAATACAGTATAATATTGACCAAGGGTTAAAATCCCACGATACCATTTCAAGCCTTGTATTCAATAGCAATTCAATTTAGAAATTACGTAAGAATAACTTTAAATTTTCAATTGAAATTGATACTGAATGAAAATGAATTCACGTGCCATAATCTCGCGCCACAAATAAAGAAAAAAATTCACGTGAATTTACTTTCTTTATGTATAAAAATTACAATGTCTCTTTGCAGTAAAGAATTAGGTTTAAATAGGTATTGTTTTAGTGTAAACTTACGTTGAATTTACAGTTATATTTAAGTACAATTTTCAATTATTACTTTGCAATGTTACCAAAGCTACGAATGGTTAATTTAGTACTAACCTGACGTAAATGTATTTATACGGTATACTTAGGTCAAATCAATTTAATATTATTTTTTATATTTTATTTTGAAGAAACCGCTTCAATATCGATTTATTTCACACCCAAAAATTATTCTTTTTTCCATTTCCAATCAGTAAGGCGACAAAATTAACACCCGGAGGTGCTAAATAATATAACACCAAAGGTGTACGCTAACAAGATCCGCTTTGGAATCAAACCAAATAAACGTTGTTGGATCAAAACCCAACCACCACTTTCCAAGTAATGATTTCCATAAAGAGGCGATAATTACGTATAGAACTTAAGAAACCCGCCCCAAGTAAAATATACACAAGTTATATTATATACTATCTAAGGGGCTTAGAAGCTATTATAAGAAATAAATAATCATTATTCAATTACATTTTAAGTCACTTCCAAACCACCAAAATACTACAGATTTTTTTGCCCCTAAAAAAATTCTTTTATAACTAGGTGCGAAATTTTTTAAATTAAACAAAATGTTAATTACAATTTTTCTTTAAGGGGGATGGTGGCTATAATTAGTGTTAATTGATATATCGTAATGAGTTCCTAAATATATTTTTAGGGATCCACCTTGGCGCTACAGTTGCCTTAGAAATTCTATAAGTACAATACCGGACCGGTAATGCTAATGAATTAAATTTTTATTTGAATAATAATTATATATTTTTTTTTAAATTTTTTTGAACTGAGGTTTTATTTCTTTAAGGCTTTATTAATTAGTATGTTTAATTATAGTAAAGAAGAAATTTTACATCGTTATTATATCATATTTAACACTATGTTAATTTAATTGCTATATGGTGGAATTGGTCTGACCTTCGGTTACCCTATACGATATAAAATTTTAAAATATTATATTTAAACTATGTTAAAATTTTAAAATTCCAGGAAATTAATTTCAGAAAAGAAAAATTCTAGGCCTAAACAAAATGTTACTTTTCTTAGTGTTTTTTTTTTTGAAGTCCCCGACGAAATCTTAACCTTAAGAGGTTTTAATTTCTGGCGACCACTCAAGAACTTGAATTATACCAAACAAACAATTAAGGGTAAAAGTTAGGCCTACATTTCACAAAGATCTACTTGTACAAAAATCTACACTAATTCAAGTTCAATTCGCGTATGAATACACCATGTTAATCTTTCACGTGAAAAAAGAGGCGAGTGTAATTGAGTAAGTTAGGAAATATATCTATTAACGTCGTCTGCTTATAATCTTAGTGTGGCATGGGGGGCCTTTGCCTTTCTAGCGTAGGAGACAGTGTGTACTTATAACTTCCCTCTCCAAATATCTTCTATTAATAGCAGACGTCAAGGGGCGCTCGACTTCTGCAGTATTCGCGAATGCTGCTGAAGTTATTTGAGGCCTATTTCTTTCCTCCCCCCTTAATAGGAACAACTGCACTGTCTAATCTTAGAGATTTCTTATTGGGTATTAGGTTAGTATCCGACCCCTCTGTTGTGTTTATAAATGAAATAGTTTTGTATAGTTTATTTAATCACCTTAAGAAGCGGTGCTTACTAAAACTAATGCTAACATGAAGATATTTAATTTATACTTGAAGAAAATTGATAAATTTAATTTATACTTGAAGAAAATTGATAAATTTAATTTATACTTGAAGAAAATTGATAAATTTTATTTATGCTATGAAGAAAGTTAATAAAATTAATTTAAAAACGCAGAAAATTAATAAAATAAAATTTAATTTAAAAACGCAGAAAATTAATAAAATTTAATTTAAAAACGCCGAAAAATAATAAAATTTAATTTAAAAACGCCGAAAAATAATAAAATTTAATTTAAAAACGCCGAAAAATAATAAAATTTAATTTAAAAACGCCGAAAAATAATAAAATTTAATTTAAAAACGCAGAAAACTAATAAAATTTAATTTTAAAACGCAGAAAATTAATAAAATTTATTTGAACATGAAGAAAATTAGTAAAATTAATTTAACGACGAAGAAAATTAATCAAATTAATTTAACGTCGAAGAAAATTAATCAAATTAATTTAAACACTAAAAAATAAATTCAATTTAATTATAATTAATTTAAACACTAAAAAATAAATTCAATTTAATTATAATTAATTTAAACACTAAAAAATAAATTCAATTTAATTATAATTAATTTAACGACGAAGAAAATTAATCAAATTAATTTAACGTCGAAGAAAATTAATCAAATTAATTTAAACACTAAAAAATAAATTCAATTTAATTATAATTAATTTAAACACTAAAAAATAAATTCAATTTAATTATAATTAATTTAAACACTAAAAAATAAATTCAATTTAATTATAATTAATTTAAAGGAAATTCAACAAATCCATCAAATTCTTATAAATCAAGTTGAAGTTAATTCCGCTGTTAATTATTCATGGGAGAAATTGAATTAATTCTTTGAGTTAGCTTAGAAGGAGGAGGGTTATTTGGCACTGCAGCGGCAGTCGGAAGAAAAATTATGGTTCCTTTAACTACTAAACTTTCCATTTTGAGTGTTTGGGGCATTCCTTAGTCGCGGCGGAGGTTTATTTCTGGAAATTAGGTTAAACAGGTAACAAAGGAACTCCTTTCACCAACGTATTGTCTCGTTTTCATATGCTAATACTTTTACGGGCATAAACACGTATCTCTCCTTTTTATGGCGATACTCCAATTCATTTTATAATGAAAGAAACGCTTTGAATACAAATGAATAACTATAATCATTTGCAAGAACTTTGCATTATATTATATTTTTCTAAATAGAATATTAAGTAAGGTAGAAGCATAAGTTTATAAGCGATATGTTCCATCCATAAGTATGATTTGCACTACCTCGTTTTACCTCCTCGAATCTATGACCTACCTCACTCACTCACTCACTCACTTCAAATTCATTACAAGCCTTTCAGTTTGTCATGACCAGATATTAATTAAACAAACTTATGGAAGGAACATATCTTATAAACTTATGTTAGAAGTTAATACCTTGGAAGTTGTTAGACTTTTAAATTTCTTTAATTGCTTTATAACAATAGAGACGGGTTATTGAAGTAATTATGATCTCACCGTGTCGCTTGACACTTGCAATGAGCCTTGAACTACAATATGTTAAAGTTAGTAATTCAGGGGCAAGTAACGTTAGGTTTACCCTTAAAATTGGTATATTATTTTCCTTCAAGTGTTTAGGGTAAACCACAATGTTTTAGAGTTCCAGGTGGCCCCCATATTGCCCACAAAAACAGTGTATGTACATCCGCTTTCAATAGTGGATTTTGACACCACGTGTTTCCCATCAAAAAGGCGGGTAAAAAAACGCGCCAAATAATTTTTTTTTTCTTTCTTTACTTTTTGCGCGCGCCACTGTTTTCTGCAGTTTTCTATTTTTCTTTTTAATATTTTTGGGCCCCAAAACTTAAGCCTAATATCTACTCATAAGCTTGCATTTCCGAAGCTCACTAAGCAAAGTTTATCAAACTTGAATATTGTAATTTCAAATATTTTCACACTTGCTCAATTTGTTTAAACATTAATATCTCAGGCCCTAATTGAGCTAGAGCTAAGTAATTAGTACCATTAGATAGAGGACAATTAGGGCTATGACACCCTCAATGGATGTCCATATAAGTATTGTTGAACCAAAGTTATGACGTCACAAAGTTCAAGGTTCATTGGCTGTCTTGAAAAAAATAAACATTTTTTATTTTACTAAAATTTAATTTTCTCGGGTCCTGATTGAGCTAGGGCAGAGTAATTAGTACCATTAGATAGAGGACAATTAGGGCTATGACACCCCATATGGATTTCCCTAAAAGTAATGTTAAACCAAAGTTATGACTTCACAAAGTTCAAGGTTCATTGGCTGTCCTAAAAAAATAAACTTTTGTTATTTTACTAAAAGTTAATTTTCTCGGGCTCTGATTGAGATAGACCAAAGTACTTGGTACTGATGGATAGAGGACAATTAGGGTTATGTCACACTTGAGGGTTTTCCCTGTATCGTATAAAACAAGAGCGTGACGTCACCTTTAACCACCATTAGCTTAGCTACTTGGGAGGGATTAAAAATACCATACAGTCTAACGAGTCTTAAGTCAGTTACGTATGTAGCGGTTTTTAGTAATCTATCTGGGAGGTGTGTTCAACACACACACACAATTTCTTACAAGCGTACAAGTACTTGTAACAAACTGGCTGGCACACATCCAAATTGTCCCCCGTATCAAAGACCTAAGCTGTAAAACCCTAGAAGGTTGTACACGACGACAATCTTAGCTATACTTCGCTAATCCACTTCATAATCTTTATTATACCGCTATGCCTTTCAAATACCAATAAAGAATACATTATTCAAGGCTTCACTATTCAAAGTAAATTGGGGACATGGCATCGGTAATTATTTTTCCTATGTATTTAGTTCAGTTAAAGGTACTTAACTGCCGTTAGTTAGTCTTTTATTATTTGTGTATTTTGTTTTTGTTATGTAATTATTTGTAAATGTAAAGAAAAATATATTAAAAATAATATTGTGTGTGTCCTTGATATGTAAAATATACTGCAGCATGTGAGTTCCGTCTGCACACGTGATTTAAATAAGAGGGGAGAGTCACTTGTCACTTCGTAATAGATTTCTTATACACTTTAAAATAATTTGAGAATTTATGAAAGTAATTTTAAACTTTAATGATTATTAATTATTAATGTTTAATTTCACTTGATATTTTAAGGCATTAAATCTCATTTTAAAATAAATTCGCTAATTAAATTTTCTATTAAAAATAAATGAGCCCCTTTTGTTAGCGAGATAAAGATAAAGAGGACCCCTTAAATTTTTAATGAAATAATAAAATATTAATTTTACTTTGTTAAACTTAAGTGTGTTTATATTGACGACTGGTTTTCCTTTGAAGAGTCCATTTAAGTTTGAGGTATAGCTAGTTGCAGCGTTACTTGGAGTATATTGCCCCCTTTAAGAAAGGTACTTTTATATCCTTACTAAGGTTGCAAATAAACAAAAGTAATCCCATTAAAGTCTTAATTTTTATTTTTAAATTTTAATCCAGTTTGGTTCAAAAATATTAACTTGGGACTTGGCTCTTCCTTTCATTCAACAAAGGAACTTAAGTTCTTTAAATTAATAATAAAAAAAGTACAGCACTCAAAATTAAAGGGAATGTGACACAACTATATAGTTAATTTTAGGTTACAAAGAAAAATAAATTCTTTTGAGGTTTAAAAATATTCCCGTATTAACTAAGTTTAATTGTTAATTACGTTCTAATTAATTACGTCTTGGGAAGGGACGGAGCCCATTTGTAAAAGATGTACATAGTACATAAATTCTTGTTACAATTGTTAAAAGATTTAAAAGTCATTATTTCTTGTCAACCCGGACTCCCGGAGGTTTTTAAGTTTTTACATTTTGGGGTCGCTTGGTTTATTAACCTTGAAAACTTATAACATAAAAACACGCCCACTTTCAGAAAAAGGAGACGTGACGTTACATAGTTTTAAAGAAAGAATAAGAAAGTACAGTTCTTCTTTATTATGAAAAACTTGTGTTTTATTTAATTCATTTTATATTTTTCGTTGTGGGGGCCCCCGGACCCCTATTTGGGCCTCTTTATAAATTATAAGAGCTTAATTATTATTATATTTGATAGACTAACAGGCGCTTTGATTATGTTGTAATTTTCCACTATTACTTAATTGTTTTTTTCTTTTAAATTTTAATTTTATGAAAAATTAACAACATTTCTTGTTAATTATAACATTAATTAGAGGGGGTTATTATTTTTTCTCGCGGTAAGGGGAAAATCAAACTTGTCTAGACATGTTAAAATAAATCGCTTTTAACTTAAAAATTAAACTGAATTAATTTTTCCGTGATTAACACAACAAAATAATAATTTAAAGTCGTGTTTTCATTGCTATATTAAAGTTAAAAGCAATGCATAATG
This sequence comes from Phalangium opilio, assembly GCF_054372755.1. Lineage (NCBI taxonomy): Eukaryota > Metazoa > Arthropoda > Arachnida > Opiliones > Phalangiidae > Phalangium > Phalangium opilio. Next base: position 1,279,996 of record NW_028324232.1, read on the forward strand.
AACTAATAGGAATTATTGCGTACGTGCCATTTCCACTCAACGTATCTATTCTAGGCGGTTTTTTGTGGGAGGAGCTAGCTAGACTAATCATTCTCGAGCCCGGAATACCCACAAAACCCGAATTCATAGAAAGAAATTAACATTGGAGATATAGGGGGACACAATGATTCTATTCCTGTAGGCCTAAATCCCCCGATTGATTAAACTGTGGTGTGAAAATACGGCTTTAATATATGTACTTTTTAATATTTACAAAACGTATATTAGGTGATAGCTATTAAATATATGGGTTAACTTAGTTCGAATTAATTTATCCCTTAAGCTATTTAATTTGTTAAAATTGATCACCAATAACTCGTTCTAATCAAAATGGCCATAAAATTTTAAGTATCATTAGAAAGAACGTATTCCATAGAGTAATCGCACCAAATTTCATGAAAATACGAATTAAAATAAAGACTCCCATAAATTTATTTCTAACTTAATTTAAAATTTAAATTTAAGAATAATTTAAATATATACTAAACACTTAAAACTAAACCAAAATAAAATAAAAATACCAAATCCTTGGTTCCTTTTAACCAAATTAAAAATAGCCCATTACGTGCGGCGCATCGAGTAGTAACAATCTGGGTTTAATCACACAAGGGTAGTCCGAGGTGTGGGCCACTTTACCATTTTAAAATAATAATAATAATATTATTATCTTACTATTCTTCTACATCGTATTTTGAGCATAATTGCAAAGTATTAAAAAATCTCCATAACCACCCGGAAACTGTTATGGTGTTAAGTATCCGGTATCTCGTATCATCACCTAAAAGCCAGCGACTGTACCATCTTTTCAGTAATTCCAAAGTTAAAATGAAACCCCTTTGAACCCAATGACAACTGAGATTGTCATAGTGATATTTATATATATATAGTTTCTTCCAAAAGTAAGGAAGGGAGCAAAGCAAGCAAAGCAAGCAACAGGGCTGTTAAAGTTTGGGTCAATGACATTCTTACTACAGGGCGCCCCCTATCAAGTTGTCAAAGAGGTGTAGCACTCGCTATGCTATAATCTCTGCAACGCTCTCTTTCTATAATAATCTGTATTACTGTTTCTTTATATTTATTTTTTTCTTATTTGTAGCTTGAGCCACGTGCTCAAGTCCCGCCTTTTATATATATTTCCCGCCATATTCGTTCGCGCGCTTTTTGATCTCGAGATCTTCGTTCGTTATCCTTTATTTCTTATTAATCAAAAGCTACAGCACGCGCTGCAAACTTCTACTGTCACCGGAGTTTAGAGCTAATACGTTGTAACTGCAATTGGGTAAAAAAAAACGTTGGTGCTCATCGGAATGGGGTTGAATTTATGCTTGTAACTCTTTTAATTATGGACCAATTTGGACCTAATTTGGCTCATTTTGTAGGCCAGATTCTGCTCTATAAGATGAGTATATTTTTAATGTGTTTAAGATTGTGCCACCGGAATTTAGAGCAAATTGGTTGTAACTGCAATTGGGTAAAAAAATGTTGGTGCTCATCGGGATGGGGTTGAATTTATGCTTGTAACTTTTTAAATTGTGCACCGATTTTGATCTAATTTGGCTCATTTTGTAGGCCAGATTCTGCTCTATAAGATGAGTATATTTTTAATGTGTTTAAGATTGTGTGTAAGCGTGTTTTTTGGGTCTTGTAACTTTCTTATTTATTTCCCGATTTGCAAAGAATTTAGCTTATTTTTAAGCCCAAATTCAGCTTAAACCAATAATAGATCCCTTACTCAATCAATATTAACTATATAAATTAATTTCTATTAATTAATCTAACATCCCCCCTCCCCGGGCAAGTTACATCCTAATTGATTTTAATTTATCCCCAAAATGGCGCGAAGTTTCAGAATCCAGAATCTCGTGCTCCCGTTGCCTAGCAACCCCTCCTCTCTATGTCTTCCCCATACTATCCATACTGGTTACCAATGGGAATTGACAGTAAGAGAAGGCGGATAACGGGAAACCCTTCAGGCGTAATAGCAGTGCAAAGTGCCAGTGACACTGTAATATCCCCAAAATCGATATTAAAGTGGTGATGATAAAAAAGGATTGGACAAAAGGAATAAAAACGCCGTCCGCCAGAGGGTCTACGTTTTGTTGAAACTGAAAGTAACCATCTCTATACACCTAAAACACTATCAAACTTTTCCGTGTTTATTTGCAACCATAGAAAGGACAATATACCCTTATTGAAATGTACCTTAGTCTATTGTCATATTAGACCATTTCTAGGGTGCAATAGTTACTCGAATCGAGATAAAATTTCAAACTTAAAATGGGTATTTTTATTTTCATTTCTATTGAAAATTGTAACATTTTTAAAGCAATTTAGTACTATTTCTAAAGTTCTTGAACACAATGGGTAAAACTATATAAAATTTGATGCACTTTCCTAACTTGAAAGTACAGTTTTCCATTGAAATTTAGCGTTATTTCATTGGTAATTTTAGTTCCTTTTAAGATTGCCATTGTTGCAGATAGAGAATGCCTTTATCGAATTGCTTTGATCATCTCAGTGTTATTATTGTTTGTCCTCAAGTTTTATTGATTTCTTTTTGTTGGTTGCCAAAATACAAAAGTAAATATTCGATTGGAGATTCCCAAAATGTTTCAGTTGCATTTGAGGCAAAACCGTATTTTATTTGTTATTTTACTTTGTTATTTCAAAGCTTTTTTTGCAAAATATAAAGAATAGATTTTTTATTATTTGAACTGATAAGGAAATAAATTGTACTTGTGCAACAAATACTTGTAAGTGTTGCCAGTCATTTTAATAGTGCAATTCAATTCAACCGTTATCGATAATTAAAATAGAAGATACCGAAAGTTAATAATATTAATTTTAGACGTGCTTCTTTCGTTTGGCAGCAAATTACAAAACCAAGTATTTTTGGCACCACCCACGTGTAGCTTATATGTTTTCACACATTATCAAGAAGACCATGAGACTGCGCAGATAAAAGCGTATCTAATCCATTGACCCCTCAATATAGATAAACTCCCATGTAATAGACACATATCTGAGGGGTCGAACACTTCTCCAAAAATAAAACAGCAAACAAATAAATCAGATTTGAAAGAAACATTATAGATTTGGTATTCTTCAAGTACCAGTTTTTCATATCGGATTTTTTGGCGAATTGTTCGACCCCACGTTACGTTATATTTATCATAAGTTTATGATACAATATAAGTTCAATTTTACCACAACAAATAAATCAGATTTGAAAGAACGATTTTAGTGTTCAAGAACCAATTTTGCACTTTGGATATTTTTAGTTTTTTTTTCTTGGCGAATTGTCCGACCCCACGTTACGTTATATTTATCATAAGTTTATGATACAATATAAGTTCAATTTTACCAATAATAATAAACTTAATATTATTTACTTACCACTGTTTGTGTGATTGTCGAATCAGACGCTCTTTTGGTTAAAGTATTACCACCACCATTATTTACCGGTAAGGCCGAAACGCTTGACCATTGTCCGCTAATTATCACGCACATAAACAATAACAACAACAACCGTAATGTCCGGAATAATCTTTGTTTATTCATTGTACAGTAACTGATGTCTTTAGAATTGTGATTTTGAACGGGGACTAATTGTCTCGGCGTTGACAATAACCCGCTGCACGCGTCCTGAAGCGGACATGGACATGGTTTGTCTGCCATGTCCTCTTGCCGCCGTCTTGGACGGCTTGCTAAGCGGCTAAAAGCCGCCGCGATCTTCCGTCCGGCGCGACAGTCAAACGCGCTCTGTCTAGTGCTACTACTACTAGTATGAAGAAAATCCTTGGATTCAACCTCGTCCTTGCAGACTACACTCTTCTCCCGCTGCTGATATTTGTTATAAAATCCAACTGCCGCCTTCATCCTCTGACTGTAGTTCCCAAATTGAGTACTTGAGGGCGCGCTTATACTTGAAAGTAGAAACACTTCCCTTTAACAATACTAATATACTTCTTTTTTTATTGATTGCACGTGCTTTTATTTTATTTAATTTTTTTTTGACAGCACGTGAAATTTAAAAAAAAAAAAGCTGAATAAAAAATCGCACGTGCTTTTGATATTTTTTAACTTCAAATATTCGCACGTGTTTTTGATATTTTTAAACTTCAAATATTCGCACGTGTTTTTGATATTTTTAAACTTCAAATATTCGCACGTGTTTTTGATATTTTTAAACTTCAAATATTCGCACGCGCTTTTGATATTTTTAAACTTCAAATATTCGCACGCGCTTTTGATATTTTTAAACTTCAAATATTCGCACGCGCTTTTGATATTTTTAAACTTCAAAAATGCACGTGCTTTTGATATATTTTAACTTTAAATATTCGCACGCGCTTTAAATATTTTTTAACTTTAAAAATTCACGCGCTTTTAATTAGTTTAAACTTTAAACTCTACTAATAAATTTTTAAACTTCTATGGATTAAAATAATCTATAATCTATATTAATTAATTTAAATTTTATTTAGCTTTAGAGGAGGTCCTGTCCTTCTCGTTGAGAAGTTAATACAATAATGAAAGTTTCTCGCTAGCTCCTTCGTATCATGTATTAAACATTCGTTGCTCCAGACTTCACGGTAAAAACGCGTGTAAGAAACAAACGAACTAGCTCCTGGAACTCAAGCTTGATTCGTTTTAAAAATCTTGTTGATTTGCCAACTTTTATTACGTTTACCAAAGATTTAAGGCGCGACTCAATTCGCAATGGATAAAATAATACTGGTTATTTTCTCTATATAAAGGTGCGGATTAATACTTGAAATTACCGGTGAAAGGAGGATGTTGCGTTTTGTTATCAGATTCAACAGAAGAACCGATAAGCAAATGGGTATGGCAACGCGCGCATATAGAATTTTTTTTTTAATCGAACTAATTAAATTAGTACAATCATAAGTTTATAAGTGATATGCTGCTTCCATAAGTTTGTTTAATTAATCTCTGGTAACTTAGAAACTGAAAGGCTTGTAATGAATTTGAAGTGAGTGAGTGAGTGAGGTAGATCATCGATTCGAGGAGGTAAAGCGAGGGAGGCCTGGTTGGTGAGGGGGAGGCGCTGCTGTCAAATTTGGACTTAGATGTGTTGAGAAAAAACGGGTACACAATTATTCCTAGTAAATGTATGTATTCATGCTAATTTCTATTGTTGTTTTTGTGTACAGTACATTATGTTGTAAGGGGTGGGTACGATATGTTTCTCCGGATTTGGAAAACAAAAAGTTCAAACGATTTTACAAATGCGGAAGTGAGATAACGGAAGTAAGATAAATCACGGGATTTATCAACAAAATTAAATAAAAAACGGTCTCCGTCGGAAGTTTGTGCGTAGTTCGATGGAACTTCTGTTAATGAATTAGACATCCGTTTGATTTAAGGGGGAGGGCGTGACCCCCCCCCCAACCCAGAACCAGATTTAACTGGAATTAGTTTAATTCCATAAAATTAACGTAACATAAACCGCGCAAAATGTAAATGATTTTCAAAGATTTTAATTAATTAAGTTTAAATTTTCAAAATGATGAATTTAAAGGAGAGGTTATTACTGTTTCATAGGAATTATGAGTGTGTTGCGTGCAGTAATTGCACCACCCAATATCGTGTATTAACCCAGAAAAAATGGCGCCAAAATTTATTTACTATTTCATCAATTGAAATTGAGATTTTATTTTTTCTTGAAAATTTCACGAAAATGCAAAAATAAAGGAAATAAATTTAAGAAATGTTTGATGACGTCGTGAATTTAATCGTCTTCTGATGACGTCACGGATTCCCTGGCAATTTGAAAAGCGGCAATTAAAGATGAAAGTTGAATTTTTTCACTCGTTCCCGAAGCTAAACGAAATCTAACAGAGAAAAAGTCATTAACCTATTTAGTAATTTGCGTAATTATCGTAATGACAGCGAAACGTTTTGAGCTATATTAAATTAATACGGAATTAACATACACTGCCGCTATTAGTTAATTAAAATCGAAATTTAAGTTAAACTTACTCAATGTCGGCCATTTTGCTTAGTAACTCCATTTTAACGTTAGATGGTAATTCAACTGTAATTACGTGGTAATTAGGGGTTGTAAATAAGTTACGGGGAATGGAAAACGCGACGTACTTTTATGAATGAAGTTATGAACTTGTGATAAGACGTCTTGTAAAGCTAAGCCTTTTAAGGTTTTCAGGTTATTGATATCTGAGTAAGTTTTTAAGTTAAGGCATTTTTACTTCTATAAGGAAATTATTATACACTTCTAGTACTTCTAAAAGGAAATTATTGTATACTTCTAGTACTTCTAAAAGGAAATTATTATATACTTCTAGTACTTCTAAAAGGAAATTATTATATACTTCTAGTACTTCTAGAAGGAAATTATTATATACTTCTAGTACTTCTAGAAGGAAATTATTATATACTTCTAGTACTTTTAGAAGCAAAGTATTATTTACTTCTACTACTCTACTTCTAGAAGGAAATTATTATATACTTCTAATACTCTTAAAAGTGAAGTATAATTATAGACTTCTAATTGACAAATTAGTACAAAAGGATACGATTATAAGCTTCGGTAAAACCTTCATTTAACAAGTAATTAACTATATTTCTAATATCCGATTTTAGCGGGTGTCCCACGCAAGTATAGACGTTAATTTCATTAACTTCCCCAAACGCCATAGAAGTACTCTAATCCCAATTAAAATTAAAAAGTAATTAAAAGAAATTTCCCTTTTACGACAGATCAGAAGTACAATACAACGCGTATCGAAGTATATACCTGTAATATATTTAACGTCTTTCTCATATCTCCTTGAGCTAACTCAACAATGGCGTCTTTGCCATCTTGGGTCGCGTTAATGCTTCAAATTAATTATTTATATAATTAATTTAAGGGTGGTGATTGCCGCGAAGGATTATGGGACGGGAAGGACTTACCTTTCTTCCTTTATGACGTGTTCCAATCTCGGCATCATTTGACCGAGGCTTAAAGGCCCGAAACGAAATCGAGTACATCTCGATTGCAACGCGGGAATTATTTTCGATAAATAATTGCAAATTAAACAGAATCGGGTGTTTTCCGTGAATTTTTCAATAACTATTAGTAATAGTTAATTTTAATAATTAATTGGATTAAGTAGAAGGGGTTAAAATTATAATTAACTGACCTCGTCTAAGGGCATTTTGCGCGTCATTGGTCATCGCGTCTGCTTCGTCTAAAATGACCAGTTTAAACCCAGATCTTAACGAAAATATTTAATTTTGTTTTTAGATTAATTGGGGTTGATTTAAGTTAATTACTTTTAATTAAACGTACTTAAATATCGTTCTGGTACTCGCGAAACTTAATATTTGACCTCGAACTATTCCAATACCACGATCGTCTGACGCGTTTAACTTGATTTAATGAAGTAAAACAAAGGCTTAGATAAAGTTAATTTGTATGAATAAAACCAGCCAAGGCTTAACTTACTTCTAAAACCATAGAGCTAAATTCTTTAGGGGAGTAAATTTGTCTGGCGCAAGCTAAAATTGTTGAGGTTTTCCCCGTACCCGGAGGTCCATAAAAAAGCAAATGAGGTAATTGGTCCTCTTTCATAAATCTACCGACTACAATTGCAATATTTATAAAATTTATCTTTGGCCAAGGGTTAAAAATAAAAGAAGTGCGTATTTCCTACTTGTATTAATAATATCTTCATGGGCTATTAGGTCCTCTAGTTTAGAAGGCCGGTATTTTTCAACCCTAATTAGTATTTAAATGTTAGGCTTAAATTTGCTAAGCCTAAGTTTAAAAATTACGTATAAAACACTGACCATGGTAAATTGGGGCTCGATTTAGAGATAGATTCCATAACCATCTTGGGAAAACTAAAATTTTAAATGAAATTTGAAGAAAGGCTAAATTTAACACGTGCGTATTTTGAGTTTGAATTTCGCGCCATATTTGTTCCCGCTAAAGTTATGGCGCCATCTTACGTATTTAGGGGTTTATCTTTGTTATTATTTCTTTTAAATATAGTTATATTTAATTGCCGTGGGAATTATTTTAATTTACATAGCGTCAAGTTTAACTTTAAATACAAATTAAATAATAATGGTTGCCAATAAAGGTTGAGTTAGGTGATTTAAGGTTGATAATCGCGTTAATTTTAATTGCAGAATGCTAATTATGATTTAAAAATACAGTCCTACCTTTTAGTTGACCGTAGAAATAATATATATGCAATAATTTGTATTGAAAGTTAATTAATATGCGTTCAAGTCGGAGCCCGATTTCACACACACTTTTGACAATCTTTCCCGCCAAAATACTAAGTGACCTATGACCCGTAGCTGTCTGCTACGGTACGGGTTTAAAAATGGCGGTCAACTACACGTTGAGAATATCTTATTTTTAATTATTTTTGTTATAATTAGTTCATTTTAATTAAAATTAGAGCTAGTCTTAGTTTTAACATAAAATATTATATAAATTAATAATAAAATTAACCGGAATGAGCTGCACGGAGTTGCAAGAGGTGAGAATTTAAGATTAAACTTAATGTTTTGGTAAGCCTTGGCAGTGGTTTTTAAACTAAAATACCGTTTAATTATCGCTTTTAATTAAAATAATTAGGAAGAAATTGAAGTTTTAAGGTCGATTTATGATGGGGATGAAAAATTTAAAGAAGTATCACCAACTTCTGTGCAATATTTGGTAAAATTTAGGTTTTTTGGACCTCATTTTCTTCAATAACTAACATTTAAGTCTTTAGATTGGTGATAAAGGTGCTGCAAAATCATTTTTACTCGAAATATCATGGGGACAGGAATATCCTAATGTGGTTCCAACAATTATTATGGATGCATTTTACAATAAACACATGTAAGATTAAATTTAAATTAAATTTTAATTAGGGAAATTTCAAATTAAATCCTTTATATTATGTTAGTGGAGTATCTGTTAAGAATCAAATTAAGGAAAAAATATTAGAAGAGGTAATTAATATAATTTTAATTTTAATTAATTCTGACTTAAATTTAAATCAAAATTAATTTAAATTTAAGGCTAATCAACTGATAGGAATGTCTATGACATACACAATAATTGAATTTGCAAAGGAACATTTAGAAACATTAACCAATGAAATATCAGAACCCGAAATTAATCTTGAAACTTTGAAAACTGAAATAATTGAAACTGAAAAAGAGGTATTTTATTAATTACTAAAATTTTTAAATTAATTCTTATCCTTTCCCTTGAAATTAATTAACTTAGGATCAACCTCAATCAAGTGTAAAATTAAAACAACCCAAATTAACGAAACGTCAAAAAAGAAAATTAGCCGATAAAACTGATTCCAAAGGTGAAATGATTAGAGGATGGAATTGGGTTGATATTGTCAAACATTTAAGCCAAACAGGGTCTGGTAGTGCTGATTCATGAACTTCACGAGTTCATGAATAAGACAAGCCTATTTTTATATATAGAGAAAGAATAAATTGTATTTAAATAAATGTGTTATTTAAAAAATAATCTTAATAAAAATGGGCAATGTTATAATAACAACTGGGTTTAATAATTATTTATATACTAATGGCAGTCCATTATATTCTCCCATAGCTCAATAAACATCACTGCCACTACTGTTATTAATATTTATAGACTAATGGCAGCCCATTATAAATTTACCCATAGCTCAATATAGATCACTGCCACTACTCTTATTAAATTTTATAGACTAATGGCAGCCCATTATAAATTTACCCATAGCTCAATACACATCACTGCCACTACTCTTATTAAATTTTATAGACTAATGGCAGTCCATTATATTCTCCCATAGCTCAATACACATCACTGCCAATACTCCAATTAATATTTATAGACTAATGGCAGTCCATTATATTCTTCCATAGCTCAATAGAGAGCTTTCGTTTGGGGGAGGAGCTAAGATACGTGAGATAATTTTTACCACCATATTGGTGGGTTCATTGCGTAAGGAAAACTGAAACCCACCAATATGGCTGCCAAAACCGTGGTAGGACTTAGGAGGGTGTGACGTAGTACGCAGCCAACTGAAATCTCTCTATAGACATCACTGCCAATACTCCAATTAATATTTATAGACTAATGGCAGTCCATTATATTCTTCCATAGCTCAATAGACATCACTGCCAATACTCCAATTAATATTTATAGACTAATGACAGCCCATTATATTCTTCCATAGCTCAATAGACATCACTGCCAATACTCCAATTATTATTTATTGACTAATGGCAGTCCATTATATTCTCCCATAGCTCAATACACATCACTGCCACTACTATTATTAAATTTTATAGACTAATGGCAGTCCATTATATTCTCCCATAGCTCAATACACATCACTGCCACTACTATTATTAACAATTATAGACTAATGGCAGCCCATTATACTCTCCCATAGCTTAATACACATCACTGCCACTACTATTATTAACAATTATAGACTAATGGCAGCCCATTATATTCTCCCATAGCTCAATACACATAACTGCCACTACTCTTATTAAATTTTATAGACTAATGGCAGCCCATTATATTCTCCCATAGCTCAATACACATCACTGCCACTACTATTATTAACATTTATAGGCTAATGGCAGTCCATTATATTCTCCCATAGCACAATTAATATTTAAAATAAATAATAACAACAATTTTAACAATAATGCCACTTTTATTTATTTTATTCATATAAAGATATTTCAGTGCATTTTTTTTTCTTTTGTGAAATACAAATTGAATTTTTTTCAACACAATTAATTTAAAAGTAATTAAGATATTAAATTAATAAAGCTAACAAGACTAGCAACAATGTAGGATTTAATTTAATTCCATGATAATTTCCAGTTTGCTTGCAAAAGTATGAAAATAGCTTAATGGCAATATTTTTAATTTTAACACTTTTTTCTTAAATCTTAATTTCTTAATTGAGCTATACATTGAAATAATTAGAAATTAAATCAAATCAAGTTTAATATTATTTATCACAAAGGGTACTTTTAACTTTAATTTAATTTAATTAAACATAAAATATTTATAGGCGTTTACTGCAAGTGTAAATTTGATACAAAACTGCGAAAGTTACAACAAGTGCCGCTACTTTAACCAAAGGAATAGTCCAAATTGGGAGAAATCTAGAAATGGTTATTCTACGCGTAATTTTATTTAAACTGGGGTTATAACGAACACGAGAAACTTCCCATTGTTTCATTTCATCTTTTAAATCTTGGGGGGAATATTTCTTTAACAAATCCTGAGCTTCAATTAACAATTTATCAAAAGGCAAATCACGATCGGGTAATTTTGTAAGGAAACTGTGAACGCAAGGCATTTCGCAATCTAGATCCATTATTTCATCTTCAAAATGTAGTACAATGGCTGCTGAAAGGTATAATGGCATCCAGGGGTCACTGGCCAAGAAGAAATCAAAGAGTCTAACTACATCATCGTATTTTACTAACACGTGACCAAACCACGTGATAACCCAACTTAAACAGAACATAACTCCGACTTCGGATTTTTCTAAGAAATCCTGTAAGGCGCCGCTAACTCTACCAATTAAAGGATAAATGTGTTCGATCATTTTTGACGTGTTTTCCATCGTTTCCTCCATGAAAACGCTCAAATGATTTGTCGAAAGCTTTTCTATTATATTAAAGCCTATTTCTTCACCTAAAACCAGTAAAAACGTCACGCAAATATCGTGGTAACCTAAAATAAGTCATTAATTAGGTTTTAATGAACTTAATTAAAGGTGTTATCAATCATACCTTGGTAATAATGCAACTTTGGATGTTTAATTAATATTCTCATAATTAGGGCTACTAATTGGTCTTGCATTGCTAATCTTTGCTGTTCTTGGATGCTGGGAGGGAAACGTTTTAAACTACGATTTACATCGAGTACAACTTGCGTGTAATAGGGATGGCTTTCAATTTCAGATTGCGATGGTTTGGGTGATGTGGCAAATATGTCGGCTTTTATCAATTTAGGCCAAACTTTTCGTCTAATGTCATCCGAAACTAGTCCGTATTTCTCAGTCGCGCATTTTTTAAGACCTTTTAAGCTGTTATCGCGTAAAGCCGACATAATTTTGACGGTTTTAACCTTTTTGGAGAAAAGATCGGCAGTTTCTTGTTGTGATGGGTCATTTTCATTCAAGGCGATTTCGGATACCTCGTTCGAATCTGACATCTTTCCGATCTGAAATTTATAAAATTATTGTTTAAAATACGTTAATTATTACGTATTTAATCATTTCTAACCGGAAATTAACGCCAAATTACAAAATAACCTTGTGTTTACGCTAAAAATGCTAAGCCTAATTCACTAACTGTGTGGGGCAACACTATTTTACCCCGAAATTATTTTTGCCGAACTTTTGCCGAATTACCCCTAATTCTAAGATAGTAGAAATCTCCCATGCGTCGTCTGCTAAAACATCCTAAATGACTTCTTGCTTCGCCTTCGGCTTTTCGGGGTAAAATAGTGTCCGTTTCGGCACTTTTCGGCAAAAAAGAGCGGGGTAAAATATAAAAACATGGATGAAGGATGCCCGTGAAAAACATTCGACGCTCAACAGGATGTGCAACTCCCTATACTAAAAAGTAGACTAGTCGATACTAGCGCCGCCTGGCTATCAGCGCTGGAAACCCTCGTGGGAAAAAATAAAAAATACTGGGTAACTGGACACGAGAAAAAAACACGCTCTACCGTCGATTTTTTTCTTAGCGTCGTCTGCTAGAAGCAAAACTGTGGTTTTTTTTTCTTATGTCCAGTATTTTTTATTTTTCCCGCGAGGGTTTCAAGCGCTGGTAGCCAGGCGGCGCTAGTATCGACTAGTCTACTTTTTAGTATAGGGAGTTGCACATCCTGTAGAGCGTCGAATGTTTTTCACGCGCATCCTTCATCCATGATAAAAATACGCGCCCTCCACTAAAGGATCGCAATTGAATCAAGATAATCATTCAAATCCATTCCAGAAACTAAATAAGCCTAACTAAACTACCCTCTCTTGCCCCAACGACACTTAAAATAATAAATAAGGTTTTTTCGGCAAATATCAAAAACTCAACTAAACATTGACATTAATATGAATTGTTTATTTAATCTCAATTTATTAGCTAAATCAACTCTACCGAACCACAATCCAACATTAATTTTCACATAATTAAGTATAATTAATATAAAATTAGACCAATAACGTACATTTTTCGGACAAACATTAAAATAACTTTTAATTAAACTACATAATTAAGATTAAAACTAAGCTATAAGCTGGTAAATCCCCTTTTTTACTATTTGACACTGAAATTAATTTATATTATCGTTATAATACATTAATATTCAGGAAATTCAAAAGTTTGGGGTAAAATAGGGTTTTTTCGGCAAGTATTGAATTTTCAATTAAACAATGATATTAATGTGAATTGTTTTTGAATCTGAATTTATTAGCTAAATCTACTCTGCCGAACCACAATCCAACGTTAATTTCAACTCAATTAAGCATAATTAAGTTTAGAGTGGTTTGGTTTGTTTAGAGTGGTTTAGAGTGGTTTGGTTGGTTTAGAATGGTTTAGAGTGGTTTCTTTGGTTTAGAGTGGTTTGGTTGGTTTAGAGTAGTTTGGTTGGTTTAGAGTGGTTTAGAGTGGTTTTGTTGGTTTAGAGTGGTTTGATTGGTTTAGAGTGGTTTAGAGTGGTTTGGTTGGTTTAGAGTGGTTTGGTTGGTTTAGAGTGGTTTGATTGGTTTAGAGTGGTTTGGTTGGTTTAGAGTGGTTTAGATTGCTTTAGAGTGGTTTAGAGTGGTTTGGTTGGTTTAGAGTGGTTTAGAGTGGTTTGGTTGGTTTAGAGTGGTTTAGAGTGGTTTGCTTGGTTTAGAGTAGTTTGGTTGGTTTAGAGTGGTTTAGAGTAGTTTAGAGTGGTTTGGTTGGTTTAGAGTGGTTTGGTAGTGGTTTAGAGTGGTTTGGGTTTAGAGTGGTTTGGTTGGTTTAGAGTGGTTTGGAGTGGTTTGGTTGGTTTAGAGTGGTTTGGTTGGTTTAGAGTGGTTTGGTTGGTTTAGAGTGGTTTAGAATGGTTTAGAGTGGTTTTGAGTGGTTTGGTTGGTTTAGAGTGGTTTGGTTGGTTTAGAGTGGTTTAGAATGGTTTAGAGTGGTTTAGAGTGGTTTGGTTGGTTTAGAGTGGTTTAGATTGCTTTAGAGTGGTTTAGGTGGTTTAGAGTGGTTTAGAATGGTTTAGAGTGGTTTAGAATGGTTTAGAGTGGTTTGGTTGGTTTAGAGTGGTTTAGATTGCTTTAGAGTGGTTTAGAGTGGTTTGCTTGGTTTAGAGTGGTTTGGTTGGTTTAGAGTGGTTTGGTTGGTTTAGAGTGGTTTAGAGTAGTTTAGAGTGGTTTGGTTGGTTTAGAGTGGTTTGGTAGTGGTTTAGAGTGGTTTGGTTGGTTTAGAGTGGTTTGGTTGGTTTAGAATGGTTGAGAGTGGTTTAGAGTAGTTTAGAGTGGTTAAGGTTTAGAGTGGTTTGGTTGGTTTAGAGTGGTTTGGTTGGTTTAGAGTGGTTTGGAGTGGTTTGGTTGGTTTAGAGTGGTTTGGAGTGGTTTGGTTGGTTTAGAGTGGTTTAGAGTGGTTTGGTTGGTTTAGAGTGCTTTAGAATGGTTTAGAGTGGTTTGGTTGGTTTAGAGTGGTTTAGATTGCTTTAGAGTGGTTTAGAATGGTTTAGAGTGGTTTGGTTGGTTTAGAGTGGTTTGGTTGGTTTAGAGTGGTTTGGTTGGTTTAGAGTGGTTTGGTTGGTTTAGAGTGGTTTAGAGTGGTTTAGAGTGGTTTGGTTGGATTAGAGTGGTTTGGTTGGTTTAGAATGGTTTGGTTGGTTTAGAGTGGTTTAGAGTGGTTTGGTTGGTTTAACGTGAAAATGTCAACTTAATTAAGTATAACGCAAAACAACCATATTTTCTGAATAGCCAGGAATAATTTTTAATGAAACTAAATTATTTATAAAAAAATTACACGAGTTGTTCGTCCAACCAATTTTTTGATTTAAAACTTATATAAATTTACATTATCATAGAACCACTTTTAAGGCGCGAATCTTCGGCAAAAGATAATTAGGGAAAATTATTTATTGAAACTCATTATATAAGCTAAAAAAATACTGCGGAACCACATTTAAGTGTTAATTTCATATTTATTTGGCGTAATTAAAGTGGAATGAACCCAAAACAACCTTTTTCGGGTAAAATTCATGAATAACTTTTAATTAGGGTAAAAGACTAAAATGATAACTACACGAGTAGTTCGTCTAATCTCAAATTGCCTATTTCACACTTAGCACTTAAATAAAGTTACACTATCATCTAAATTCATGAAAAGGCGCGAAATTTAAAAATTCAGGTAGTACAACGAAAACTAAACTACACTATAAATTGAACTAACACTATTGCGCAACACTACAGCATTAATTTTAGTTTTACTGAGCATATTTAATTTGAAATTCACCCTCAACGTCCATTTCCTGGAAAGAGCGTAATCCAGATGGATACTAACTAAATTATAACAAGACGGCCCAAGGGCTCGTAATAGTAGCCACATCGTACGAGTGAATAGCCCCTCTATATCTACCCTAATGAGTGGATAACAACTCTATACCTTACCCTAATGAGTGAATATTTTACAATGCTTAAATGATTTACCGTACAGATACAAATTCAGAAGTATCCGACCCCAAAGATACAAATTCAGAAGTATCCTACCCCAAAGATACAAATTCAGAAGTATCCTACCCCAAAGATACAAATTCAGAAGTATCCTACCCCAAAGATACAAATTCAGAAGTATCCTACCCCAAAGATACACATTCAGAAGTATCCGACCCCAAAGATACAAATTCAGAAGTATCCGACCCCAAAGATACAAATTCAGAAGTATCCTACCCCAAAGATACAAATTCAGAAGTATCCTACCCCAAACATACACATTCAGAAGTATCCGACCCCAAAGATACAAATTCAGAAGTATCCGACCCCAAAGATACAAATTCAAAAGTATCCGACCCCAAAGAGACAAAAGATATATAGTAGTGTCATCCCATATTAACTTGCCAAAAGCCCTAATACAGGCAAAGAAGGGTAGTGTCATCCCATGTTAACTTGCCAAAAGCCCTAATACAGGCAGAGAAGGGTAGTGTCATCCCATGTTAACTTGCCAAAAGCCCTAATACAGGCAGAGAAGGGTAGTGTCATCCCATGTTAACTTGCCAAAAGCCGTAATACAGGCAGAGCTATGACCATTAACAACCCCCGGGACTGAATAATAAGATCCTCGTATTGAAATTTCCGCCTTCAGGAGTTACGGCTGTTTTCACGACAAGGGTGCCACCAAGCGGCAACGGATAGAAACTTATAGGGTGTACCGAACTTCTGGTTCCAGATATCGCGTAAAAAAGAAATAAGATCGTCGTCTTCTAAATTCGGAGGCCGAGGCCGGAACGATTTAATGTACAATTATGATAAAATAGTAAAATAATATATAGGGGAAATATAATCCGACCCGAAAGATACAAATTCAGAAGTATCCGACCCCAAAGATACCAATTCGGAAGTATCCGACCCGAAAGATACCAATTCGGAAGTATCCGACCCGAAAGATACAAATTCGAAAGTATCCGACCCGAAAGATACAAATTCGAAAGTATCCGACCCGAAAGATACAAATTCGAAAGTATCCGACCCGAAAGATACCAATTCGGAAGTATCCGACCCGAAAGATACCAATTCGGAAGTATCCGACCCGAAAGATACCAATTCGGAAGTATCCGACCCAAAAGATACAAATTCGAAAGTATCCGACCCGAAAGATACCAATGCAGAAACCCCAAAGATACAAATTCAGAAACCCCAAAGATATAAATTCAGAAAATATAAAGAAAAGAAATGTAAAGACCAAAAGATACAAATTCAGAAGTATCCGACCCCAAAAATACATAAATATCCGACCCCAGAAATAAATAGGGCCCCTCCCTCATTCCCGACCCTTTAGAGATAAATTAAAGGAAGAAAACTCGCTCTTATTGTCAAGCCCTCGTGGTATAGTGGTTAGAGTGTCTTGCTGCTGCGTGAAAGACCCGGGTTCGAATCCCGGCTGCGACCGAAAAAAATTTTAATTTTTTGTTGTGGTAATATAGAGTTCCTTTTAAGCTAAAATATAACGATAACGATAGCGAAAACTACTGTTACTACTACTACGGCCCGGGTCAAACTAAGAGCCTCATCGTATACTACGATGTGGCTAAAAATTATAAACCACTCTAAACCAACCAAACCACTCTAAACCAACCTAACCACTCTAAACCAACCAAACCACTCTAAACCAACCTAACCACTCTAAACCAACCAAACCACTCTAAACCAACCAAACCACTCTAAACCAACCTAACCACTCTAAACCAACCAAACCACTCTAAACCAACCAAACCACTCTAAACCACTCTAAACCAACCAAACCACTCTAAACTATGCTATGCTATGCTATATGCTATATGCTATATGCTATGCTATGCTATGCTATATGCTATGCTATGCTATGCTATGCTATGCTATGCTATGCTATGCTATGCTAAATGCTATGCTATGCTATGCTATGCTATATGCTATGCTATGCTATGCTATGCTATGCTATGCTATGCTATGCTATGCTATGCTATGCTATGCTATGCTATGCTATGCTATGCTAAATGCTATGCTATGCTATGCTATGCTATGCTATGCTATGCTATGCTATGCTATGCTATGCTATGCTAAATGCTATGCTATGCTATGCTATGCTATGCTATGCTATGCTATGCTATGCTAAATGCTATGCTATGCTATGCTATGCTATGCTATGCTATGCTAAATGCTATGCTAAATGC
The DNA here is from genome assembly GCF_054372755.1 of Phalangium opilio. Taxonomy (NCBI): domain Eukaryota; kingdom Metazoa; phylum Arthropoda; class Arachnida; order Opiliones; family Phalangiidae; genus Phalangium; species Phalangium opilio. Next base: position 1,297,961 of record NW_028324232.1, read on the forward strand.
TATGCTATGCTATGCTATGCTATTTAGCTATGCTATGCTATGCTAAATGCTATGCTAAATGCTATGCTATGCTATGCTATGCTATGCTATGCTATGCTATGCTATGCTATGCTATGCTATGCTATGCTATGCTATGCTATGCTATGCTAAATGCTATGCTAAATGCTATGCTATGCTATGCTATGCTATGCTATGCTAAATGCTATGCTAAATGCTATGCTAAATGCTATGCTAAATGCTATGCTAAATGCTATGCTATGCTATGCTATGCTAAATGCTATGCTAAATGCTATGCTAAATGCTATGCTAAATGCTATGCTATGCTATGCTATGCTATGCTATGCTATGCTATGCTATGCTATGCTATGCTATGCTATGCTATGCTATGCTATGCTATGCTAAATGCTATGCTAAATGCTATGCTAAATGCTATGCTATGCTATGCTAAATGCTATGCTAAATGCTATGCTATGCTATGCTATGCTATGCTATGCTAAATGCTATGCTAAATGCTATGCTATGCTATGCTATGCTATGCTATGCTATGCTATGCTAAATGCTATGCTAAATGCTATGCTAAATGCTATGCTATGCTATGCTATGCTATGCTATGCTAAATGCTATGCTATGCTATGCTATGCTATGCTATGCTAAATGCTATGCTATGCTATGCTAAATGCTATGCTATGCTATGCTATGCTATGCTAAATGCTATGCTATGCTATGCTATGCTAAATGCTATGCTATGCTATGCTATGCTATGCTAAATGCTATGCTATGCTATGCTATGCTAAATGCTATGCTAAATGCTATGCTATGCTATGCTATGCTATGCTATGCTATGCTATGCTAAATGCTATGCTAAATGCTATGCTAAATGCTATGCTATGCTATGCTATGCTATGCTATGCTAAATGCTATGCTATGCTATGCTATGCTATGCTATGCTAAATGCTATGCTATGCTATGCTAAATGCTATGCTATGCTATGCTATGCTATGCTAAATGCTATGCTATGCTATGCTATGCTATGCTAAATGCTATGCTATGCTATGCTATGCTATGCTATGCTATGCTATGCTATGCTAAATGCTATGCTATGCTATGCTATGCTATGCTAAATGCTATGCTATGCTATGCTATGCTATGCTATGCTATGCTATGCTATGCTAAATGCTATGCTATGCTATGCTATGCTATGCTAAATGCTATGCTATGCTATGCTATGCTATGCTATGCTATGCTATGCTATGCTATGCTATGCTATGCTATGCTAAATGCTATGCTATGCTATGCTAAATGCTATGCTATGCTATGCTATGCTATGCTATGCTAAATGCTATGCTATGCTATGCTATGCTATGCTATGCTATGCTATGCTAAATGCTATGCTATGCTATGCTATGCTAAATGCTATGCTATGCTAAATGCTATGCTATGCTATGCTATGCTATGCTATGCTATGCTAAATGCTATGCTATGCTATGCTATGCTATGCTATGCTATGCTATGCTAAATGCTATGCTATGCTATGCTATGCTATGCTATGCTATGCTATGCTATGCTATGCTATGCTATGCTATGCTATGCTATGCTATGCTATGCTGCTATGCTATGCTATGCTATGCTATGCTATGCTAAATGCTATGCTATGCTATGCTATGCTATGCTATGCTATGCTATGCTAAATGCTATGCTATGCTATGCTATGCTATGCTATGCTATGCTATGCTATGCTATGCTATGCTATGCTATGCTATGCTATGCTATGCTATGCTATGCTATGCTATGCTATGCTATGCTATGCTATGCTATGCTATGCTATGCTATGCTATGCTATGCTATGCTATGCTATGCTATGCTATGCTATGCTAAATGCTATGCTATGCTATGCTATGCTATGCTATGCTATGCTATGCTATGCTATGCTATGCTATGCTATGCTATGCTATGCTATGCTATGCTATGCTATGCTATGCTATGCTAAATGCTATGCTATGCTATGCTATGCTATGCTATGCTATGCTATGCTATGCTATGCTATGCTATGCTATGCTATGCTATGCTATGCTATGCTATGCTAAATGCTATGCTATGCTATGCTATGCTATGCTATGCTATGCTATGCTATGCTATGCTATGCTATGCTATGCTATGCTATGCTATGCTATGCTATGCTATGCTATGCTATGCTATGCTATGCTATGCTAAATGCTATGCTATGCTATGCTATGCTATGCTATGCTATGCTATGCTATGCTATGCTATGCTATGCTATGCTATGCTATGCTATGCTATGCTATGCTATGCTATGCTATGCTAAATGCTATGCTATTTAGCTATGCTATGCTATGCTATGCTATGCTATGCTAAATGCTATGCTATGCTATGCTATGCTATGCTATGCTATGCTATGCTAAATGCTATGCTAAATGCTATGCTATGCTATGCTATGCTATTTAGCTATGCTATGCTATGCTATGCTATGCTAAATGCTATGCTATGCTATGCTAAATGCTATGCTATGCTATGCTATGCTATGCTATGCTATGCTATGCTATGCTATGCTATGCTATGCTATGCTATGCTATGCTATTTAGCTATGCTAAATGCTATGCTAAATGCTATGCTATGCTATGCTATGCTATTTAGCTATGCTATGCTATGCTATGCTATGCTAAATGCTATGCTATGCTATGCTAAATGCTATGCTATGCTATGCTATGCTATGCTATGCTATGCTATGCTATGCTATGCTATGCTATGCTATGCTATGCTATGCTATTTAGCTATGCTATGCTATGCTATGCTATGCTATGCTATTTAGCTATGCTATGCTATGCTATGCTATGCTAAATGCTATGCTATGCTATGCTATGCTATGCTATGCTATGCTATGCTATGCTATGCTATGCTATGCTATGCTATGCTATGCTATGCTATGCTATGCTATGCTATGCTAAATGCTATGCTATGCTATGCTATGCTATGCTATGCTAAATGCTATGCTATGCTATGCTATGCTATGCTATGCTAAATGCTATGCTATGCTATGCTATGCTATGCTATGCTATGCTATGCTATGCTATGCTATGCTATGCTATGCTATGCTATGCTAATGCTATGCTATGCTATGCTATGCTATGCTATGCTATGCTATGCTATGCTATGCTATGCTATGCTATGCTATGCTATGCTATGCTATGCTATGCTATGCTAAATGCTATGCTATGCTATGCTATGCTATGCTATGCTATGCTATGCTATGCTATGCTATGCTATGCTATGCTATGCTATGCTATGCTAATGCTATGCTATGCTATGCTATGCTATGCTATGCTATGCTATGCTATGCTATGCTAATGCTATGCTATGCTATGCTATGCTATGCTATGCTATGCTATGCTATGCTATGCTAATGCTATGCTATGCTATGCTATGCTAATGCTATGCTATGCTATGCTATGCTATGCTATGCTATGCTATGCTATGCTATGCTATGCTATGCTATGCTATGCTATGCTATGCTATGCTATGCTATGCTATGCTATGCTATGCTATGCTATGCTATGCTATGCTATGCTATGCTATGCTATGCTATGCTATGCTATGCTATGCTATGCTATGCTATGCTATGCTATGCTATGCTATGCTATGCTATGCTATGCTATGCTATGCTATGCTATGCTATGCTATGCTATGCTATGCTATGCTATGCTATGCTATGCTATGCTATGCTATGCTATGCTATGCTATGCTATGCTATGCTATGCTATGCTATGCTATGCTATGCTATGCTATGCTATGCTATGCTATGCTATGCTATGCTATGCTATGCTATGCTATGCTATGCTATGCTATGCTATGCTATGCTATGCTATGCTATGCTATGCTATGCTATGCTATGCTATGCTATGCTATGCTATGCTATGCTATGCTATGCTATGCTATGCTATGCTATGCTATGCTATGCTATGCTATGCTATGCTATGCTATGCTATGCTATGCTATGCTATGCTATGCTATGCTATGCTATGCTATGCTATGCTATGCTATGCTATGCTATGCTATGCTATGCTATGCTATGCTATGCTATGCTATGCTATGCTATGCTATGCTATGCTATGCTATGCTATGCTATGCTATGCTATGCTATGCTATGCTATGCTATGCTATGCTATGCTATGCTATGCTATGCTATGCTATGCTATGCTATGCTATGCTATGCTATGCTATGCTATGCTATGCTATGCTATGCTATGCTATGCTATGCTATGCTATGCTATGCTATGCTATGCTATGCTATGCTATGCTATGCTATGCTATGCTATGCTATGCTATGCTATGCTATGCTATGCTATGCTATGCTATGCTATGCTATGCTATGCTATGCTATGCTATGCTATGCTATGCTATGCTATGCTATGCTATGCTATGCTATGCTATGCTATGCTATGCTATGCTATGCTATGCTATGCTATGCTATGCTATGCTATGCTATGCTATGCTATGCTATGCTATGCTATGCTATGCTATGCTATGCTATGCTATGCTATGCTATGCTATGCTATGCTATGCTATGCTATGCTATGCTATGCTATGCTATGCTATGCTATGCTATGCTATGCTATGCTATGCTATGCTATGCTATGCTATGCTATGCTATGCTATGCTATGCTATGCTATGCTATGCTATGCTATGCTATGCTATGCTATGCTATGCTATGCTATGCTATGCTATGCTATGCTATGCTATGCTATGCTATGCTATGCTATGCTATGCTATGCTATGCTATGCTATGCTATGCTATGCTATGCTATGCTATGCTATGCTATGCTATGCTATGCTATGCTATGCTATGCTATGCTATGCTATGCTATGCTATGCTATGCTATGCTATGCTATGCTATGCTATGCTATGCTATGCTATGCTATGCTATGCTATGCTATGCTATGCTATGCTATGCTATGCTATGCTATGCTATGCTATGCTATGCTATGCTATGCTATGCTATGCTATGCTATGCTATGCTATGCTATGCTATGCTATGCTATGCTATGCTATGCTATGCTATGCTATGCTATGCTATGCTATGCTATGCTATGCTATGCTATGCTATGCTATGCTATGCTATGCTATGCTATGCTATGCTATGCTATGCTATGCTATGCTATGCTATGCTATGCTATGCTATGCTATGCTATGCTATGCTATGCTATGCTATGCTATGCTATGCTATGCTATGCTATGCTATGCTATGCTATGCTATGCTATGCTATGCTATGCTATGCTATGCTATGCTATGCTATGCTATGCTATGCTATGCTATGCTATGCTATGCTATGCTATGCTATGCTATGCTATGCTATGCTATGCTATGCTATGCTATGCTATGCTATGCTATGCTATGCTATGCTATGCTATGCTATGCTATGCTATGCTATGCTATGCTATGCTATGCTATGCTATGCTATGCTATGCTATGCTATGCTATGCTATGCTATGCTATGCTATGCTATGCTATGCTATGCTATGCTATGCTATGCTATGCTATGCTATGCTATGCTATGCTATGCTATGCTATGCTATGCTATGCTATGCTATGCTATGCTATGCTATGCTATGCTATGCTATGCTATGCTATGCTATGCTATGCTATGCTATGCTATGCTATGCTATGCTATGCTATGCTATGCTATGCTATGCTATGCTATGCTATGCTATGCTATGCTATGCTATGCTATGCTATGCTATGCTATGCTATGCTATGCTATGCTATGCTATGCTATGCTATGCTATGCTATGCTATGCTATGCTATGCTATGCTATGCTATGCTATGCTATGCTATGCTATGCTATGCTATGCTATGCTATGCTATGCTATGCTATGCTATGCTATGCTATGCTATGCTATGCTATGCTATGCTATGCTATGCTATGCTATGCTATGCTATGCTATGCTATGCTATGCTATGCTATGCTATGCTATGCTATGCTATGCTATGCTATGCTATGCTATGCTATGCTATGCTATGCTATGCTATGCTATGCTATGCTATGCTATGCTATGCTATGCTATGCTATGCTATGCTATGCTATGCTATGCTATGCTATGCTATGCTATGCTATGCTATGCTATGCTATGCTATGCTATGCTATGCTATGCTATGCTATGCTATGCTATGCTATGCTATGCTATGCTATGCTATGCTATGCTATGCTATGCTATGCTATGCTATGCTATGCTATGCTATGCTATGCTATGCTATGCTATGCTATGCTATGCTATGCTATGCTATGCTATGCTATGCTATGCTATGCTATGCTATGCTATGCTATGCTATGCTATGCTATGCTATGCTATGCTATGCTATGCTATGCTATGCTATGCTATGCTATGCTATGCTATGCTATGCTATGCTATGCTATGCTATGCTATGCTATGCTATGCTATGCTATGCTATGCTATGCTATGCTATGCTATGCTATGCTATGCTATGCTATGCTATGCTATGCTATGCTATGCTATGCTATGCTATGCTATGCTATGCTATGCTATGCTATGCTATGCTATGCTATGCTATGCTATGCTATGCTATGCTATGCTATGCTATGCTATGCTATGCTATGCTATGCTATGCTATGCTATGCTATGCTATGCTATGCTATGCTATGCTATGCTATGCTATGCTATGCTATGCTATGCTATGCTATGCTATGCTATGCTATGCTATGCTATGCTATGCTATGCTATGCTATGCTATGCTATGCTATGCTATGCTATGCTATGCTATGCTATGCTATGCTATGCTATGCTATGCTATGCTATGCTATGCTATGCTATGCTATGCTATGCTATGCTATGCTATGCTATGCTATGCTATGCTATGCTATGCTATGCTATGCTATGCTATGCTATGCTATGCTATGCTATGCTATGCTATGCTATGCTATGCTATGCTATGCTATGCTATGCTATGCTATGCTATGCTATGCTATGCTATGCTATGCTATGCTATGCTATGCTATGCTATGCTATGCTATGCTATGCTATGCTATGCTATGCTATGCTATGCTATGCTATGCTATGCTATGCTATGCTATGCTATGCTATGCTATGCTATGCTATGCTATGCTATGCTATGCTATGCTATGCTATGCTATGCTATGCTATGCTATGCTATGCTATGCTATGCTATGCTATGCTATGCTATGCTATGCTATGCTATGCTATGCTATGCTATGCTATGCTATGCTATGCTATGCTATGCTATGCTATGCTATGCTATGCTATGCTATGCTATGCTATGCTATGCTATGCTATGCTATGCTATGCTATGCTATGCTATGCTATGCTATGCTATGCTATGCTATGCTATGCTATGCTATGCTATGCTATGCTATGCTATGCTATGCTATGCTATGCTATGCTATGCTATGCTATGCTATGCTATGCTATGCTATGCTATGCTATGCTATGCTATGCTATGCTATGCTATGCTATGCTATGCTATGCTATGCTATGCTATGCTATGCTATGCTATGCTATGCTATGCTATGCTATGCTATGCTATGCTATGCTATGCTATGCTATGCTATGCTATGCTATGCTATGCTATGCTATGCTATGCTATGCTATGCTATGCTATGCTATGCTATGCTATGCTATGCTATGCTATGCTATGCTATGCTATGCTATGCTATGCTATGCTATGCTATGCTATGCTATGCTATGCTATGCTATGCTATGCTATGCTATGCTATGCTATGCTATGCTATGCTATGCTATGCTATGCTATGCTATGCTATGCTATGCTATGCTATGCTATGCTATGCTATGCTATGCTATGCTATGCTATGCTATGCTATGCTATGCTATGCTATGCTATGCTATGCTATGCTATGCTATGCTATGCTATGCTATGCTATGCTATGCTATGCTATGCTATGCTATGCTATGCTATGCTATGCTATGCTATGCTATGCTATGCTATGCTATGCTATGCTATGCTATGCTATGCTATGCTATGCTATGCTATGCTATGCTATGCTATGCTATGCTATGCTATGCTATGCTATGCTATGCTATGCTATGCTATGCTATGCTATGCTATGCTATGCTATGCTATGCTATGCTATGCTATGCTATGCTATGCTATGCTATGCTATGCTATGCTATGCTATGCTATGCTATGCTATGCTATGCTATGCTATGCTATGCTATGCTATGCTATGCTATGCTATGCTATGCTATGCTATGCTATGCTATGCTATGCTATGCTATGCTATGCTATGCTATGCTATGCTATGCTATGCTATGCTATGCTATGCTATGCTATGCTATGCTATGCTATGCTATGCTATGCTATGCTATGCTATGCTATGCTATGCTATGCTATGCTATGCTATGCTATGCTATGCTATGCTATGCTATGCTATGCTATGCTATGCTATGCTATGCTATGCTATGCTATGCTATGCTATGCTATGCTATGCTATGCTATGCTATGCTATGCTATGCTATGCTATGCTATGCTATGCTATGCTATGCTATGCTATGCTATGCTATGCTATGCTATGCTATGCTATGCTATGCTATGCTATGCTATGCTATGCTATGCTATGCTATGCTATGCTATGCTATGCTATGCTATGCTATGCTATGCTATGCTATGCTATGCTATGCTATGCTATGCTATGCTATGCTATGCTATGCTATGCTATGCTATGCTATGCTATGCTATGCTATGCTATGCTATGCTATGCTATGCTATGCTATGCTATGCTATGCTATGCTATGCTATGCTATGCTATGCTATGCTATGCTATGCTATGCTATGCTATGCTATGCTATGCTATGCTATGCTATGCTATGCTATGCTATGCTATGCTATGCTATGCTATGCTATGCTATGCTATGCTATGCTATGCTATGCTATGCTATGCTATGCTATGCTATGCTATGCTATGCTATGCTATGCTATGCTATGCTATGCTATGCTATGCTATGCTATGCTATGCTATGCTATGCTATGCTATGCTATGCTATGCTATGCTATGCTATGCTATGCTATGCTATGCTATGCTATGCTATGCTATGCTATGCTATGCTATGCTATGCTATGCTATGCTATGCTATGCTATGCTATGCTATGCTATGCTATGCTATGCTATGCTATGCTATGCTATGCTATGCTATGCTATGCTATGCTATGCTATGCTATGCTATGCTATGCTATGCTATGCTATGCTATGCTATGCTATGCTATGCTATGCTATGCTATGCTATGCTATGCTATGCTATGCTATGCTATGCTATGCTATGCTATGCTATGCTATGCTATGCTATGCTATGCTATGCTATGCTATGCTATGCTATGCTATGCTATGCTATGCTATGCTATGCTATGCTATGCTATGCTATGCTATGCTATGCTATGCTATGCTATGCTATGCTATGCTATGCTATGCTATGCTATGCTATGCTATGCTATGCTATGCTATGCTATGCTATGCTATGCTATGCTATGCTATGCTATGCTATGCTATGCTATGCTATGCTATGCTATGCTATGCTATGCTATGCTATGCTATGCTATGCTATGCTATGCTATGCTATGCTATGCTATGCTATGCTATGCTATGCTATGCTATGCTATGCTATGCTATGCTATGCTATGCTATGCTATGCTATGCTATGCTATGCTATGCTATGCTATGCTATGCTATGCTATGCTATGCTATGCTATGCTATGCTATGCTATGCTATGCTATGCTATGCTATGCTATGCTATGCTATGCTATGCTATGCTATGCTATGCTATGCTATGCTATGCTATGCTATGCTATGCTATGCTATGCTATGCTATGCTATGCTATGCTATGCTATGCTATGCTATGCTATGCTATGCTATGCTATGCTATGCTATGCTATGCTATGCTATGCTATGCTATGCTATGCTATGCTATGCTATGCTATGCTATGCTATGCTATGCTATGCTATGCTATGCTATGCTATGCTATGCTATGCTATGCTATGCTATGCTATGCTATGCTATGCTATGCTATGCTATGCTATGCTATGCTATGCTATGCTATGCTATGCTATGCTATGCTATGCTATGCTATGCTATGCTATGCTATGCTATGCTATGCTATGCTATGCTATGCTATGCTATGCTATGCTATGCTATGCTATGCTATGCTATGCTATGCTATGCTATGCTATGCTATGCTATGCTATGCTATGCTATGCTATGCTATGCTATGCTATGCTATGCTATGCTATGCTATGCTATGCTATGCTATGCTATGCTATGCTATGCTATGCTATGCTATGCTATGCTATGCTATGCTATGCTATGCTATGCTATGCTATGCTATGCTATGCTATGCTATGCTATGCTATGCTATGCTATGCTATGCTATGCTATGCTATGCTATGCTATGCTATGCTATGCTATGCTATGCTATGCTATGCTATGCTATGCTATGCTATGCTATGCTATGCTATGCTATGCTATGCTATGCTATGCTATGCTATGCTATGCTATGCTATGCTATGCTATGCTATGCTATGCTATGCTATGCTATGCTATGCTATGCTATGCTATGCTATGCTATGCTATGCTATGCTATGCTATGCTATGCTATGCTATGCTATGCTATGCTATGCTATGCTATGCTATGCTATGCTATGCTATGCTATGCTATGCTATGCTATGCTATGCTATGCTATGCTATGCTATGCTATGCTATGCTATGCTATGCTATGCTATGCTATGCTATGCTATGCTATGCTATGCTATGCTATGCTATGCTATGCTATGCTATGCTATGCTATGCTATGCTATGCTATGCTATGCTATGCTATGCTATGCTATGCTATGCTATGCTATGCTATGCTATGCTATGCTATGCTATGCTATGCTATGCTATGCTATGCTATGCTATGCTATGCTATGCTATGCTATGCTATGCTATGCTATGCTATGCTATGCTATGCTATGCTATGCTATGCTATGCTATGCTATGCTATGCTATGCTATGCTATGCTATGCTATGCTATGCTATGCTATGCTATGCTATGCTATGCTATGCTATGCTATGCTATGCTATGCTATGCTATGCTATGCTATGCTATGCTATGCTATGCTATGCTATGCTATGCTATGCTATGCTATGCTATGCTATGCTATGCTATGCTATGCTATGCTATGCTATGCTATGCTATGCTATGCTATGCTATGCTATGCTATGCTATGCTATGCTATGCTATGCTATGCTATGCTATGCTATGCTATGCTATGCTATGCTATGCTATGCTATGCTATGCTATGCTATGCTATGCTATGCTATGCTATGCTATGCTATGCTATGCTATGCTATGCTATGCTATGCTATGCTATGCTATGCTATGCTATGCTATGCTATGCTATGCTATGCTATGCTATGCTATGCTATGCTATGCTATGCTATGCTATGCTATGCTATGCTATGCTATGCTATGCTATGCTATGCTATGCTATGCTATGCTATGCTATGCTATGCTATGCTATGCTATGCTATGCTATGCTATGCTATGCTATGCTATGCTATGCTATGCTATGCTATGCTATGCTATGCTATGCTATGCATCTTATACGATGATAATAATGTACGAGGTTAGAAATAATAACTCTTCTGTTAAATTTTAGTTTTTAATAAGAAACATAGTTTAAAATTCAAACAGTTACATATTTGTTACAAAAAAATTCTACTTTCGAGAACGTCTTCTCTGGTTCAATTTTATATTCGTTCTGATACTTATTTTCAAATTTTCTCTCCTTTCCCTACGATCGGTGAAAGTTTTCTTTTTATTTTGGCTTTACATAGGGTTTGGCTTTGTCATGCGTTTTTCTAGGGAAAGGGGTGATTTTAACTATTCTTAGAATACAGGTAAAATATTTCTCCAGAAGTATATAAATCGCCCTTCTTAGGGTTTGGTATTATAAAGAGTTTCTACAGAAGTATATAAATCGCCCTTCTTAGGGTATAAAGAGTTTTTCCAGGGAAATGGACGATTTTATCTATTCTTCGAGTACAAGTAAACTATTTCTTCAGAAGTATATAAATGTTATAAAGTGAATTATTCTAAAGTAAAGTAAAGATTCGTTGGAATTTCTTTGGAGTTCCAACACACTCCCCCGCCTATCAGCATGTCTAACTTGCTGATAGTTTATATAAAGTTCTAAATTTCTAATGGGCATAATAAATCGATTGGTCTACGTAAGGTAGACCCATGTGGAACTTTCAATGAACACGACCGTAATTTTCCATCGCGTCCTCGCATGGTGGCCTCTACTCGCGCTATTCGCCAGAGTTGTCTGGGGAGGTTATCATCTTTTATAAGAACTACATCTCCTTGTTTTATTTCTTTGTTTACTTGACTATTCTTAACTTGATGAGCTGATTTCAAGTTCAACAAATATTCATTCTTCCATCTGATCCAGAATTTGTTAATTAGGTTTTCGCGATATTTGTGTCTTTTTCGTAGTTCGTTTCCTTTGATGTTACGTTCTGCGTTTTCTATTATTGAGGGTAGAACAGTTAAACGTTTACCGACGAGGAAATGTGCCGGTGATAAGGGGAATGGTTCCCCCGCTTCGTCGTTGACATAAGTCAGAGGGCGTGAGTTAATTACAGCTTCAACTTCTGTGAAGACTGTCTCAAGTTCTTCGTAGGATAAGAAAGCATTTCCAAGTATTTTTCGGAGAATTACTTTGACGGAGCCTACCAATCGCTCCCACCATCCACCATACCAAGGCGCCCTTTCAACAATATACTTCCACGTTATTCTTCTTTCTGAAAAAAACTCTTTCATTCTCCCTTTGTCCAGTTTTTTCCAAAGGGTTTGCAACTCCTTTTCAGCTTTCTTAAAGGTTTTGGCATTATCAGTGTAAATTATTGAGGGCATGCCGCGTCTCGATATGAAGCGCCTAAAGGCGAGCAAGAAATTTAAGGTGGAGAGGTTGGATACTATCTCTAGATGTATAGCCCGTGTTGTTGCGCATGTAAATAGTGCTAGATATACTTTATTTTTCTCTTTCTTTTCCTTGACAAATAAAGGTCCGGCGAAATCGATGCCGGTGACTTCAAATGCTTGGTTCTTTATTACTCGATCCCTCGGTAAGGGTGCGGTTTCTTCGGTTTTGGGTTGAGTTCTCCATTTTCGACAAAGTAGGCAATCGCTTATGACCTTTTTCGTTTGTTGTCGACCCCTTATAATCCAAAAGCGTTCCCGTACTTGAGTTAAAGTGTTCGATAGACCCGAGTGGAGGGTTGCTAAGTGCGCTCTTTTTATTTGTAAGTCCGAGTAATAGTTACAACTAGGTAACACAATCGGGTGCTTTTCTTCGTAGGTGAATTCTGTATTATGCAGTCTCCCTCCCACTCTCATTATTCCGTCCTTATCGAGGAAAGGATTTAATTGCGCCAACTTGGAATTTTTCGAAAGGTTTTCCTTTTTTCTTAAGACGTCAATTTCTTCATTGTATTCTTGTTCTTGAACAACCTTAGTCCAGTAGGTTTCGCTTGCTATAATTTCTTCAGTCGTCAACGGCCCCGATTTCTTTTCTTCATTCACGCAGTTGTAAATGAATCTTTTGATCCATCCCGTAACTCGAGTTACTCTCTTGATGTTTCCATACCTTTTAAGGTCAAAGATTGGTTGTTGAATAAATCGGGGTGCGTTTAAATTCTGTGCCACAGTCCTAAACTTTGGTCTAAGGGATTCTTCTAAAATTTCTTCGATAGTGTGGTCCGGCTCTGGTTTAGCGTGAGACGGCCATTCTTCTTCATATGTTCGAAGCCAAAGTGAACCCTTCCACCAATTGTCATTTCTTCGTAACTTTTCGAGAGTTTCTCCTCTGGTCAACCTATCAGCGGGGTTCTCTATGCCCTTACAATATCTCCAATTTTCGGGTTCTGTACAAGCTTGTATCTCTTTGACTCTATTTGCAACAAATGGAACCCATCGATGAGAGTCCCCTTTAATCCATTTGATTGTCGCCATGTTATCGCTCCAAAAATATAATTTTGCGTTCGGGAAGAATTTCCTAACTCTATTGGTCAATCGCGTTCCTATCAGAGCTCCTAGCAGTTCTAGTTTCGGCAATTTAACTTCTTTTATTGGGGCAACCTTCGTCTTAGAGCAAACAAGTGATACTGAAATGTTTCCCTTTTCGGTTAAATATCTGACGTAAATGACCGCTCCGAAGGCTTTCTTGCTAGCATCCGAGAAACAATGCAATTGAGTTTCTATTACTTTTTCTTCTTTTGTTTCTTCCTGGAGGTAACGTGGGATTTCAAAGTCTTGAATATTGTGCAAGTCCACACAATATTTTCGGAATTCCCCCAAAATTGGTTCCGGTAAAGGTTCATCCCATTCCAATCCAATAATCCAAAGTTGTTGAAATAATATTTTCATTCTAATCGTGCTTGGACCTATGAATCCTAAGGGATCATAGATTTTGGCAAAGGTCTTCAAAACGCCTCTTTTTGTTTCGCTGATTGATGCGAGTGAATCGAGCAAAGATCTTGGTTGAAAGGAAAGTGTATCCAAACAAGTATCCCAAGTCAAGCCTAGAACAGTCGTGTCGTGAGAATCTGGTTTTCCATTTTCCTTTTCGATGCAACCTTCTTGTTCCCATTTGTCTCTCAGGATTTCGGAATTTGATCGCCATTTTCTTAGATTCATACCTGAGGCTTTCATTATCTCTTTCGCTTCGGTACAAAGTTTCAAAGCATTTTCTTCATTTGTTGCACCTGATGCTACGTCATCAACATAGGTATTATCATGAATCATGTCTACCGCTTCAGGATATCTTTCTTCGTATTTTTTGGCATGCATACGGACTACTGCTGCTAACGTATGTGGGCTGGAATTTAGTCCAAATGCAACTCTTGTAAAACGCAGGTGCATGATTTTTAATGGTTCTTTAAAGTTGGCTGGTTCTTCGAACCAGAGGAATCGAACGGCATTTCTGTCTTCGTGATTTATGATGATCTGAAGGAACGCCTTTTCCACATCTGCAGTGAAGGCTATCTTATGCAAACGAAACTGTAGTAGAATATCCAGTAAGTCGGGATTCAAGTTAGTTCCAGTGAGAAGACATTCATTCAGTGAAGCTTTTCCCTTTTCTTTTGATGACCCGTCAAATACAACGCGAAGTTTCGTCGTTGTTCGTTCGTTTCTTTCGACTCCCGAGTGGGGTAGGTAGTATACCCTTTCCCTAATGCTCATTTCTTCTTGTGGTACTTTCTCTACAATTCCTTCCTTCAGGTACTCTTCGATCACTTCTCGGTATTTTTGATAGTATGAGTCATTCTTCTGAAATTTTTGCGTCAAGTATTGAAGTCTTCTTAGAGAAGGAAAGTAGTTGTTCGACAGTTCTTCTTTGTTTGAATTCCAAGGGAGATTTACGGTATATCTTTCGCCGTCGTATGTGACGTGGTCTTGAAATTCCTTCAACGCTATTCTTATCATTTCGGATTTTTCTACGCATTCCTTTTCCGATACCCCCATAGATTCTAGCTGCCAAAACATCTTGAGTTGTTTTGTTAGTTCTTCTTCTTTAGTGGTTTCTTCTGTATAATTGATTTCTACTGACGAAATTCCTATCAATGATACGCAAGTGCTAACGCTAGATGCTTCTACTGGTCCATGGATAATCCATCCAAATATGCTTTGGATCGCTACTAATTTTGACGTAAGGTAGATGGTATTCCCGTTAATGACTTTCCAATAGTAATCTGCGCCTATTAGTGCATCGAGTTCTTCATTGTTTCTGTTTCCTTCAAGATTTTTGTCCGCTAGTATTAATCCCCTAGCATCCATGTCTCTTCTTATTATTTCTCCGGGCGTCTCAAACGTGGCTGTATTTATACTAGGGGTTTCTACTGCTTCTAGCTCTAAGGTTTGACCATCAAGTAAGCTTCGCAAAGTGACCTTAACCTTTCTTCGAGTTACGAGTTTCGGTTCTTCTATTCCAAAAACATGGAGCTTTAGATTCACTTGTCCTACCACTGGTAGATCTAATTTTCGTGATAGTTCTTCTTTAATGAAGGAGGTTTGACTACCACTATCCATTAGAAGTCTTATTTCTCGAGCGCTGTCATTTAAGCCATGCGCTTGAGCTCTGGCTGTTTGGAGCAAAATTGTCCCTTCTCTATTTTCTTTCAATACTACAGAGTTACTGCCTATTTCTTCTAGGTTAGCGCTCTCTTCTACCATTCTATTTTCTTCTTTCCCCTTGGGGTTTCCTTTTTTCTGACAAACCGCTGCGTGATGCCTCCCGTTACAGTCGTTACATTTAATAGCCGATTCGCAATTCTTTGCAAGATGACCCGCTACTATGCAAATATAACATCTACCTAGCTTCTTTAAAATTTCCTTCCTATCTGTCACGTTTCGAACTGTCTTACAGGTTTCTGATTTATGGTTACTTCTTTGGCAAAATAAACAAAATCCAGTATTTTGTATCGAAGCTGCTGTTGCTAAAGCTGAAGACGTAGTGTTCAAGCTAGGTTTATTTGTATTCTGATATCTATGACTTTCTTTAATGTTAGGCTGGGGTCTCAAGCTAGCTCGGCTTTGATTCTGCAATTTTGACGGATAAGCGGTATCTTCTATGGGCTTCGATTTAAATGAGAGAGCTCGTTCCCTACTCTGTAGGTCTTTTCTTAGAAAGTCCATTAGTTTTTCTAAGTCTAATTCTTCATTAACATCTGCCAGTCTACTAAATTCAACGTTAATGTCATCTGGCAGTTTGTTTAAAATAGAAGGACAGATAATCACTCCGTAATTTTCTACTGCTCTTACGCCTAACGACTGAAGGCTTTTCACTTCCGTTTCGCAAATGTCAAAAAATCTTCTATATGAAGTTAAATCGCTCGATTTGTGTAAAGGTGACAAATTGTTTAATTTTGAAATGTGAGCCGTTTCTAAAACATCTTTTCTGCCAAATCTAGTTTCTAGCTTATAAATAGCAGCGTCGTAATTAGCATCCGTCAAGGAAAATCCGTATATAGAATTCGCCGCCGTTCCTTTTATTAAGGTTTTTAAATAAGAAAATTTCGCGGTCTTAGTTAATGTTTCATTCTTATGTATAGCATATTCATATTGAGACCAGAAATCTGACCACTTGGTAAAATCTCCATAAAATGGAGCTAATTCTAATTTGGGTAACATAATACTATTACTTTGTGGGGCAGGTAAATAATAAGTTACTGGTACTTGCGGATACATAGTCTGACTTCCCTGATATGGCGGTATAGGTACTTGCGGATACATAGTCTGACTTCCCTGATATGGCGGTATAAATATTCCCGGGTTACTTGGTGGATTAATCACAGTTTGTCCAAACACTGAACTTCCCGCGGTTTGGGTCGTATTTACAGTTGCTGGTCCTGGTACGTTGCTTGCAGGAGTTGTCTGAGTTGGTGGTGGCAACGGTTGATTCTCTGATGTTCCTGCCGTCGAGGTCCACCTCTGCATCGGAATCGTCACTGATCTCATCGAGGGTGTAGTGTGTTCGGTTTCTTGTGCATTACTTATGTAATGCGTTAATATAGTACGCGCAGTCACAATATCTTCTTCACATTTCTCGCGAGCGTCTATTTCTTTTTCTATATCTTCTTTCGGAAGTAAGCGGTATATTGTTTTATCCATTTTCTTTATGATGAATTCGTGCTCAAGCAGTTGAGACATCATAACCTTCAGTTTTATAAGACTGATATTTGGATTCTGAACTTCATTTTCTATTTTCTTCAATAAATTTGTTACTTTTCTTCTGGTTGAAGTTCTGGTTGATTTCGCTTTTTCTAGCTTTTCTTCGTCCGACATCTGGTCGCTTTGAGATTCTTCGCTGTCGGCATTTGATTCGTTTTCATGTTCTTCTGTCTTGTCATTTTCGTTATCTGCCATTGTAACTGTTTGAGTTCGTATTTTAATTGTCCTCGTTCTTCTTCGTTCGTTATAAATGTTCGGTCGAGAGAGCTTATACACTTCCCGTTCAGTTCTTATATTCAACAGCTCCGCTTATACACGGCCCGTTCAGTTCAGAATTTCGCAAGTTCCGCTTATACACGTCCCGCAATAATCCTTTCGATTTACGCTTATACACGTATCCTGGTCACGGCACCATAACACATCTTATACGATGATAATAATGTACGAGGTTAGAAATAATAACTCTTCTGTTAAATTTTAGTTTTTAATAAGAAACATAGTTTAAAATTCAAACAGTTACATATTTGTTACAAAAAAATTCTACTTTCGAGAACGTCTTCTCTGGTTCAATTTTATATTCGTTCTGATACTTATTTTCAAATTTTCTCTCCTTTCCCTACGATCGGTGAAAGTTTTCTTTTTATTTTGGCTTTACATAGGGTTTGGCTTTGTCATGCGTTTTTCTAGGGAAAGGGGTGATTTTAACTATTCTTAGAATACAGGTAAAATATTTCTCCAGAAGTATATAAATCGCCCTTCTTAGGGTTTGGTATTATAAAGAGTTTCTACAGAAGTATATAAATCGCCCTTCTTAGGGTATAAAGAGTTTTTCCAGGGAAATGGACGATTTTATCTATTCTTCGAGTACAAGTAAACTATTTCTTCAGAAGTATATAAATGTTATAAAGTGAATTATTCTAAAGTAAAGTAAAGATTCGTTGGAATTTCTTTGGAGTTCCAACACTATGCTATGCTATGCTATGCTATGCTATGCTATGCTATGCTATGCTATGCTATGCTATGCTATGCTATGCTATGCTATGCTATGCTATGCTATGCTATGCTATGCTATGCTATGCTATGCTATGCTATGCTATGCTATGCTATGCTATGCTATGCTATGCTATGCTATGCTATGCTATGCTATGCTATGCTATGCTATGCTATGCTATGCTATGCTATGCTATGCTATGCTATGCTATGCTATGCTATGCTATGCTATGCTATGCTATGCTATGCTATGCTATGCTATGCTATGCTATGCTATGCTATGCTATGCTATGCTATGCTATGCTATGCTATGCTATGCTATGCTATGCTATGCTATGCTATGCTATGCTATGCTATGCTATGCTATGCTATGCTATGCTATGCTATGCTATGCTATGCTATGCTATGCTATGCTATGCTATGCTATGCTATGCTATGCTATGCTATGCTATGCTATGCTATGCTATGCTATGCTATGCTATGCTATGCTATGCTATGCTATGCTATGCTATGCTATGCTATGCTATGCTATGCTATGCTATGCTATGCTATGCTATGCTATGCTATGCTATGCTATGCTATGCTATGCTATGCTATGCTATGCTATGCTATGCTATGCTATGCTATGCTATGCTATGCTATGCTATGCTATGCTATGCTATGCTATGCTATGCTATGCTATGCTATGCTATGCTATGCTATGCTATGCTATGCTATGCTATGCTATGCTATGCTATGCTATGCTATGCTATGCTATGCTATGCTATGCTATGCTATGCTATGCTATGCTATGCTATGCTATGCTATGCTATGCTATGCTATGCTATGCTATGCTATGCTATGCTATGCTATGCTATGCTATGCTATGCTATGCTATGCTATGCTATGCTATGCTATGCTATGCTATGCTATGCTATGCTATGCTATGCTATGCTATGCTATGCTATGCTATGCTATGCTATGCTATGCTATGCTATGCTATGCTATGCTATGCTATGCTATGCTATGCTATGCTATGCTATGCTATGCTATGCTATGCTATGCTATGCTATGCTATGCTATGCTATGCTATGCTATGCTATGCTATGCTATGCTATGCTATGCTATGCTATGCTATGCTATGCTATGCTATGCTATGCTATGCTATGCTATGCTATGCTATGCTATGCTATGCTATGCTATGCTATGCTATGCTATGCTATGCTATGCTATGCTATGCTATGCTATGCTATGCTATGCTATGCTATGCTATGCTATGCTATGCTATGCTATGCTATGCTATGCTATGCTATGCTATGCTATGCTATGCTATGCTATGCTATGCTATGCTATGCTATGCTATGCTATGCTATGCTATGCTATGCTATGCTATGCTATGCTATGCTATGCTATGCTATGCTATGCTATGCTATGCTATGCTATGCTATGCTATGCTATGCTATGCTATGCTATGCTATGCTATGCTATGCTATGCTATGCTATGCTATGCTATGCTATGCTATGCTATGCTATGCTATGCTATGCTATGCTATGCTATGCTATGCTATGCTATGCTATGCTATGCTATGCTATGCTATGCTATGCTATGCTATGCTATGCTATGCTATGCTATGCTATGCTATGCTATGCTATGCTATGCTATGCTATGCTATGCTATGCTATGCTATGCTATGCTATGCTATGCTATGCTATGCTATGCTATGCTATGCTATGCTATGCTATGCTATGCTATGCTATGCTATGCTATGCTATGCTATGCTATGCTATGCTATGCTATGCTATGCTATGCTATGCTATGCTATGCTATGCTATGCTATGCTATGCTATGCTATGCTATGCTATGCTATGCTATGCTATGCTATGCTATGCTATGCTATGCTATGCTATGCTATGCTATGCTATGCTATGCTATGCTATGCTATGCTATGCTATGCTATGCTATGCTATGCTATGCTATGCTATGCTATGCTATGCTATGCTATGCTATGCTATGCTATGCTATGCTATGCTATGCTATGCTATGCTATGCTATGCTATGCTATGCTATGCTATGCTATGCTATGCTATGCTATGCTATGCTATGCTATGCTATGCTATGCTATGCTATGCTATGCTATGCTATGCTATGCTATGCTATGCTATGCTATGCTATGCTATGCTATGCTATGCTATGCTATGCTATGCTATGCTATGCTATGCTATGCTATGCTATGCTATGCTATGCTATGCTATGCTATGCTATGCTATGCTATGCTATGCTATGCTATGCTATGCTATGCTATGCTATGCTATGCTATGCTATGCTATGCTATGCTATGCTATGCTATGCTATGCTATGCTATGCTATGCTATGCTATGCTATGCTATGCTATGCTATGCTATGCTATGCTATGCTATGCTATGCTATGCTATGCTATGCTATGCTATGCTATGCTATGCTATGCTATGCTATGCTATGCTATGCTATGCTATGCTATGCTATGCTATGCTATGCTATGCTATGCTATGCTATGCTATGCTATGCTATGCTATGCTATGCTATGCTATGCTATGCTATGCTATGCTATGCTATGCTATGCTATGCTATGCTATGCTATGCTATGCTATGCTATGCTATGCTATGCTATGCTATGCTATGCTATGCTATGCTATGCTATGCTATGCTATGCTATGCTATGCTATGCTATGCTATGCTATGCTATGCTATGCTATGCTATGCTATGCTATGCTATGCTATGCTATGCTATGCTATGCTATGCTATGCTATGCTATGCTATGCTATGCTATGCTATGCTATGCTATGCTATGCTATGCTATGCTATGCTATGCTATGCTATGCTATGCTATGCTATGCTATGCTATGCTATGCTATGCTATGCTATGCTATGCTATGCTATGCTATGCTATGCTATGCTATGCTATGCTATGCTATGCTATGCTATGCTATGCTATGCTATGCTATGCTATGCTATGCTATGCTATGCTATGCTATGCTATGCTATGCTATGCTATGCTATGCTATGCTATGCTATGCTATGCTATGCTATGCTATGCTATGCTATGCTATGCTATGCTATGCTATGCTATGCTATGCTATGCTATGCTATGCTATGCTATGCTATGCTATGCTATGCTATGCTATGCTATGCTATGCTATGCTATGCTATGCTATGCTATGCTATGCTATGCTATGCTATGCTATGCTATGCTATGCTATGCTATGCTATGCTATGCTATGCTATGCTATGCTATGCTATGCTATGCTATGCTATGCTATGCTATGCTATGCTATGCTATGCTATGCTATGCTATGCTATGCTATGCTATGCTATGCTATGCTATGCTATGCTATGCTATGCTATGCTATGCTATGCTATGCTATGCTATGCTATGCTATGCTATGCTATGCTATGCTATGCTATGCTATGCTATGCTATGCTATGCTATGCTATGCTATGCTATGCTATGCTATGCTATGCTATGCTATGCTATGCTATGCTATGCTATGCTATGCTATGCTATGCTATGCTATGCTATGCTATGCTATGCTATGCTATGCTATGCTATGCTATGCTATGCTATGCTATGCTATGCTATGCTATGCTATGCTATGCTATGCTATGCTATGCTATGCTATGCTATGCTATGCTATGCTATGCTATGCTATGCTATGCTATGCTATGCTATGCTATGCTATGCTATGCTATGCTATGCTATGCTATGCTATGCTATGCTATGCTATGCTATGCTATGCTATGCTATGCTATGCTATGCTATGCTATGCTATGCTATGCTATGCTATGCTATGCTATGCTATGCTATGCTATGCTATGCTATGCTATGCTATGCTATGCTATGCTATGCTATGCTATGCTATGCTATGCTATGCTATGCTATGCTATGCTATGCTATGCTATGCTATGCTATGCTATGCTATGCTATGCTATGCTATGCTATGCTATGCTATGCTATGCTATGCTATGCTATGCTATGCTATGCTATGCTATGCTATGCTATGCTATGCTATGCTATGCTATGCTATGCTATGCTATGCTATGCTATGCTATGCTATGCTATGCTATGCTATGCTATGCTATGCTATGCTATGCTATGCTATGCTATGCTATGCTATGCTATGCTATGCTATGCTATGCTATGCTATGCTATGCTATGCTATGCTATGCTATGCTATGCTATGCTATGCTATGCTATGCTATGCTATGCTATGCTATGCTATGCTATGCTATGCTATGCTATGCTATGCTATGCTATGCTATGCTATGCTATGCTATGCTATGCTATGCTATGCTATGCTATGCTATGCTATGCTATGCTATGCTATGCTATGCTATGCTATGCTATGCTATGCTATGCTATGCTATGCTATGCTATGCTATGCTATGCTATGCTATGCTATGCTATGCTATGCTATGCTATGCTATGCTATGCTATGCTATGCTATGCTATGCTATGCTATGCTATGCTATGCTATGCTATGCTATGCTATGCTATGCTATGCTATGCTATGCTATGCTATGCTATGCTATGCTATGCTATGCTATGCTATGCTATGCTATGCTATGCTATGCTATGCTATGCTATGCTATGCTATGCTATGCTATGCTATGCTATGCTATGCTATGCTATGCTATGCTATGCTATGCTATGCTATGCTATGCTATGCTATGCTATGCTATGCTATGCTATGCTATGCTATGCTATGCTATGCTATGCTATGCTATGCTATGCTATGCTATGCTATGCTATGCTATGCTATGCTATGCTATGCTATGCTATGCTATGCTATGCTATGCTATGCTATGCTATGCTATGCTATGCTATGCTATGCTATGCTATGCTATGCTATGCTATGCTATGCTATGCTATGCTATGCTATGCTATGCTATGCTATGCTATGCTATGCTATGCTATGCTATGCTATGCTATGCTATGCTATGCTATGCTATGCTATGCTATGCTATGCTATGCTATGCTATGCTATGCTATGCTATGCTATGCTATGCTATGCTATGCTATGCTATGCTATGCTATGCTATGCTATGCTATGCTATGCTATGCTATGCTATGCTATGCTATGCTATGCTATGCTATGCTATGCTATGCTATGCTATGCTATGCTATGCTATGCTATGCTATGCTATGCTATGCTATGCTATGCTATGCTATGCTATGCTATGCTATGCTATGCTATGCTATGCTATGCTATGCTATGCTATGCTATGCTATGCTATGCTATGCTATGCTATGCTATGCTATGCTATGCTATGCTATGCTATGCTATGCTATGCTATGCTATGCTATGCTATGCTATGCTATGCTATGCTATGCTATGCTATGCTATGCTATGCTATGCTATGCTATGCTATGCTATGCTATGCTATGCTATGCTATGCTATGCTATGCTATGCTATGCTATGCTATGCTATGCTATGCTATGCTATGCTATGCTATGCTATGCTATGCTATGCTATGCTATGCTATGCTATGCTATGCTATGCTATGCTATGCTATGCTATGCTATGCTATGCTATGCTATGCTATGCTATGCTATGCTATGCTATGCTATGCTATGCTATGCTATGCTATGCTATGCTATGCTATGCTATGCTATGCTATGCTATGCTATGCTATGCTATGCTATGCTATGCTATGCTATGCTATGCTATGCTATGCTATGCTATGCTATGCTATGCTATGCTATGCTATGCTATGCTATGCTATGCTATGCTATGCTATGCTATGCTATGCTATGCTATGCTATGCTATGCTATGCTATGCTATGCTATGCTATGCTATGCTATGCTATGCTATGCTATGCTATGCTATGCTATGCTATGCTATGCTATGCTATGCTATGCTATGCTATGCTATGCTATGCTATGCTATGCTATGCTATGCTATGCTATGCTATGCTATGCTATGCTATGCTATGCTATGCTATGCTATGCTATGCTATGCTATGCTATGCTATGCTATGCTATGCTATGCTATGCTATGCTATGCTATGCTATGCTATGCTATGCTATGCTATGCTATGCTATGCTATGCTATGCTATGCTATGCTATGCTATGCTATGCTATGCTATGCTATGCTATGCTATGCTATGCTATGCTATGCTATGCTATGCTATGCTATGCTATGCTATGCTATGCTATGCTATGCTATGCTATGCTATGCTATGCTATGCTATGCTATGCTATGCTATGCTATGCTATGCTATGCTATGCTATGCTATGCTATGCTATGCTATGCTATGCTATGCTATGCTATGCTATGCTATTAATGCTATGCTAATGCTATGCTATGCTAATGCTATGCTTGGCTATGCTATGCTAATGCTATGCTATGCTGTGCTATGCTATGCTATGCTGTGCTATGCTATGCTATGCTATGCTATGCTAATGCTATGCTATGCTATGCTTGGCTATGCAATGCTAATGCTATGCTATGCTATGCTATGCTATGCTATGCTATGCTAATGCTATGCTATGCTATGCTAATGCTAATGCTATGCTATGCTATGCTATGCTATGCTATGCTATGCTATGCTATGCTATGCTATGCTATGCTATGCTAATGCTAATGCTATGCTATGCTATGCTACGCTATGCTACGCTATGCTACGCTACGCTACGCTGCTATGCTATGCTATGCTATGCTATGCTATGCTATGCTATGCTATGCTATGCTATGCTATGCTATGCTATGCTATGCTATGCTATGCTATGCTATGCTATGCTATGCTATGCTATGCTATGCTATGCTATGCTATGCTATGCTATGCTATGCTATGCTATGCTATGCTATGCTATGCTATGCTATGCTATGCTATGCTATGCTATGCTATGCTATGCTATGCTATGCTATGCTATGCTATGCTATGCTATGCTATGCTATGCTATGCTATGCTATGCTATGCTATGCTATGCTATGCTATGCTATGCTATGCTATGCTATGCTATGCTATGCTATGCTATGCTATGCTATGCTATGCTATGCTATGCTATGCTATGCTATGCTATGCTATGCTATGCTATGCTATGCTATGCTATGCTATGCTATGCTATGCTATGCTATGCTATGCTATGCTATGCTATGCTATGCTATGCTATGCTATGCTATGCTATGCTATGCTATGCTATGCTATGCTATGCTATGCTATGCTATGCTATGCTATGCTATGCTATGCTATGCTATGCTATGCTATGCTATGCTATGCTATGCTATGCTATGCTATGCTATGCTATGCTATGCTATGCTATGCTATGCTATGCTATGCTATGCTATGCTATGCTATGCTATGCTATGCTATGCTATGCTATGCTATGCTATGCTATGCTATGCTATGCTATGCTATGCTATGCTATGCTATGCTATGCTATGCTATGCTATGCTATGCTATGCTATGCTATGCTATGCTATGCTATGCTATGCTATGCTATGCTATGCTATGCTATGCTATGCTATGCTATGCTATGCTATGCTATGCTATGCTATGCTATGCTATGCTATGCTATGCTATGCTATGCTATGCTATGCTATGCTATGCTATGCTATGCTATGCTATGCTATGCTATGCTATGCTATGCTATGCTATGCTATGCTATGCTATGCTATGCTATGCTATGCTATGCTATGCTATGCTATGCTATGCTATGCTATGCTATGCTATGCTATGCTATGCTATGCTATGCTATGCTATGCTATGCTATGCTATGCTATGCTATGCTATGCTATGCTATGCTATGCTATGCTATGCTATGCTATGCTATGCTATGCTATGCTATGCTATGCTATGCTATGCTATGCTATGCTATGCTATGCTATGCTATGCTATGCTATGCTATGCTATGCTATGCTATGCTATGCTATGCTATGCTATGCTATGCTATGCTATGCTATGCTATGCTATGCTATGCTATGCTATGCTATGCTATGCTATGCTATGCTATGCTATGCTATGCTATGCTATGCTATGCTATGCTATGCTATGCTATGCTATGCTATGCTATGCTATGCTATGCTATGCTATGCTATGCTATGCTATGCTATGCTATGCTATGCTATGCTATGCTATGCTATGCTATGCTATGCTATGCTATGCTATGCTATGCTATGCTATGCTATGCTATGCTATGCTATGCTATGCTATGCTATGCTATGCTATGCTATGCTATGCTATGCTATGCTATGCTATGCTATGCTATGCTATGCTATGCTATGCTATGCTATGCTATGCTATGCTATGCTATGCTATGCTATGCTATGCTATGCTATGCTATGCTATGCTATGCTATGCTATGCTATGCTATGCTATGCTATGCTATGCTATGCTATGCTATGCTATGCTATGCTATGCTATGCTATGCTATGCTATGCTATGCTATGCTATGCTATGCTATGCTATGCTATGCTATGCTATGCTATGCTATGCTATGCTATGCTATGCTATGCTATGCTATGCTATGCTATGCTATGCTATGCTATGCTATGCTATGCTATGCTATGCTATGCTATGCTATGCTATGCTATGCTATGCTATGCTATGCTATGCTATGCTATGCTATGCTATGCTATGCTATGCTATGCTATGCTATGCTATGCTATGCTATGCTATGCTATGCTATGCTATGCTATGCTATGCTATGCTATGCTATGCTATGCTATGCTATGCTATGCTATGCTATGCTATGCTATGCTATGCTATGCTATGCTATGCTATGCTATGCTATGCTATGCTATGCTATGCTATGCTATGCTATGCTATGCTATGCTATGCTATGCTATGCTATGCTATGCTATGCTATGCTATGCTATGCTATGCTATGCTATGCTATGCTATGCTATGCTATGCTATGCTATGCTATGCTATGCTATGCTATGCTATGCTATGCTATGCTATGCTATGCTATGCTATGCTATGCTATGCTATGCTATGCTATGCTATGCTATGCTATGCTATGCTATGCTATGCTATGCTATGCTATGCTATGCTATGCTATGCTATGCTATGCTATGCTATGCTATGCTATGCTATGCTATGCTATGCTATGCTATGCTATGCTATGCTATGCTATGCTATGCTATGCTATGCTATGCTATGCTATGCTATGCTATGCTATGCTATGCTATGCTATGCTATGCTATGCTATGCTATGCTATGCTATGCTATGCTATGCTATGCTATGCTATGCTATGCTATGCTATGCTATGCTATGCTATGCTATGCTATGCTATGCTATGCTATGCTATGCTATGCTATGCTATGCTATGCTATGCTATGCTATGCTATGCTATGCTATGCTATGCTATGCTATGCTATGCTATGCTATGCTATGCTATGCTATGCTATGCTATGCTATGCTATGCTATGCTATGCTATGCTATGCTATGCTATGCTATGCTATGCTATGCTATGCTATGCTATGCTATGCTATGCTATGCTATGCTATGCTATGCTATGCTATGCTATGCTATGCTATGCTATGCTATGCTATGCTATGCTATGCTATGCTATGCTATGCTATGCTATGCTATGCTATGCTATGCTATGCTATGCTATGCTATGCTATGCTATGCTATGCTATGCTATGCTATGCTATGCTATGCTATGCTATGCTATGCTATGCTATGCTATGCTATGCTATGCTATGCTATGCTATGCTATGCTATGCTATGCTATGCTATGCTATGCTATGCTATGCTATGCTATGCTATGCTATGCTATGCTATGCTATGCTATGCTATGCTATGCTATGCTATGCTATGCTATGCTATGCTATGCTATGCTATGCTATGCTATGCTATGCTATGCTATGCTATGCTATGCTATGCTATGCTATGCTATGCTATGCTATGCTATGCTATGCTATGCTATGCTATGCTATGCTATGCTATGCTATGCTATGCTATGCTATGCTATGCTATGCTATGCTATGCTATGCTATGCTATGCTATGCTATGCTATGCTATGCTATGCTATGCTATGCTATGCTATGCTATGCTATGCTATGCTATGCTATGCTATGCTATGCTATGCTATGCTATGCTATGCTATGCTATGCTATGCTATGCTATGCTATGCTATGCTATGCTATGCTATGCTATGCTATGCTATGCTATGCTATGCTATGCTATGCTATGCTATGCTATGCTATGCTATGCTATGCTATGCTATGCTATGCTATGCTATGCTATGCTATGCTATGCTATGCTATGCTATGCTATGCTATGCTATGCTATGCTATGCTATGCTATGCTATGCTATGCTATGCTATGCTATGCTATGCTATGCTATGCTATGCTATGCTATGCTATGCTATGCTATGCTATGCTATGCTATGCTATGCTATGCTATGCTATGCTATGCTATGCTATGCTATGCTATGCTATGCTATGCTATGCTATGCTATGCTATGCTATGCTATGCTATGCTATGCTATGCTATGCTATGCTATGCTATGCTATGCTATGCTATGCTATGCTATGCTATGCTATGCTATGCTATGCTATGCTATGCTATGCTATGCTATGCTATGCTATGCTATGCTATGCTATGCTATGCTATGCTATGCTATGCTATGCTATGCTATGCTATGCTATGCTATGCTATGCTATGCTATGCTATGCTATGCTATGCTATGCTATGCTATGCTATGCTATGCTATGCTATGCTATGCTATGCTATGCTATGCTATGCTATGCTATGCTATGCTATGCTATGCTATGCTATGCTATGCTATGCTATGCTATGCTATGCTATGCTATGCTATGCTATGCTATGCTATGCTATGCTATGCTATGCTATGCTATGCTATGCTATGCTATGCTATGCTATGCTATGCTATGCTATGCTATGCTATGCTATGCTATGCTATGCTATGCTATGCTATGCTATGCTATGCTATGCTATGCTATGCTATGCTATGCTATGCTATGCTATGCTATGCTATGCTATGCTATGCTATGCTATGCTATGCTATGCTATGCTATGCTATGCTATGCTATGCTATGCTATGCTATGCTATGCTATGCTATGCTATGCTATGCTATGCTATGCTATGCTATGCTATGCTATGCTATGCTATGCTATGCTATGCTATGCTATGCTATGCTATGCTATGCTATGCTATGCTATGCTATGCTATGCTATGCTATGCTATGCTATGCTATGCTATGCTATGCTATGCTATGCTATGCTATGCTATGCTATGCTATGCTATGCTATGCTATGCTATGCTATGCTATGCTATGCTATGCTATGCTATGCTATGCTATGCTATGCTATGCTATGCTATGCTATGCTATGCTATGCTATGCTATGCTATGCTATGCTATGCTATGCTATGCTATGCTATGCTATGCTATGCTATGCTATGCTATGCTATGCTATGCTATGCTATGCTATGCTATGCTATGCTATGCTATGCTATGCTATGCTATGCTATGCTATGCTATGCTATGCTATGCTATGCTATGCTATGCTATGCTATGCTATGCTATGCTATGCTATGCTATGCTATGCTATGCTATGCTATGCTATGCTATGCTATGCTATGCTATGCTATGCTATGCTATGCTATGCTATGCTATGCTATGCTATGCTATGCTATGCTATGCTATGCTATGCTATGCTATGCTATGCTATGCTATGCTATGCTATGCTATGCTATGCTATGCTATGCTATGCTATGCTATGCTATGCTATGCTATGCTATGCTATGCTATGCTATGCTATGCTATGCTATGCTATGCTATGCTATGCTATGCTATGCTATGCTATGCTATGCTATGCTATGCTATGCTATGCTATGCTATGCTATGCTATGCTATGCTATGCTATGCTATGCTATGCTATGCTATGCTATGCTATGCTATGCTATGCTATGCTATGCTATGCTATGCTATGCTATGCTATGCTATGCTATGCTATGCTATGCTATGCTATGCTATGCTATGCTATGCTATGCTATGCTATGCTATGCTATGCTATGCTATGCTATGCTATGCTATGCTATGCTATGCTATGCTATGCTATGCTATGCTATGCTATGCTATGCTATGCTATGCTATGCTATGCTATGCTATGCTATGCTATGCTATGCTATGCTATGCTATGCTATGCTATGCTATGCTATGCTATGCTATGCTATGCTATGCTATGCTATGCTATGCTATGCTATGCTATGCTATGCTATGCTATGCTATGCTATGCTATGCTATGATGCTATGCTATGCTATGCTATGCTATGCTATGCTATGCTATGCTATGCTATGCTATGCTATGCTATGCTATGCTATGCTATGCTATGCTATGCTATGCTATGCTATGCTATGCTATGCTATGCTATGCTATGCTATGCTATGCTATGCTATGCTATGCTATGCTATGCTATGCTATGCTATGCTATGCTATGCTATGCTATGCTATGCTATGCTATGCTATGCTATGCTATGCTATGCTATGCTATGCTATGCTATGCTATGCTATGCTATGCTATGCTATGCTATGCTATGCTATGCTATGCTATGCTATGCTATGCTATGCTATGCTATGCTATGCTATGCTATGCTATGCTATGCTATGCTATGCTATGCTATGCTATGCTATGCTATGCTATGCTATGCTATGCTATGCTATGCTATGCTATGCTATGCTATGCTATGCTATGCTATGCTATGCTATGCTATGCTATGCTATGCTATGCTATGCTATGCTATGCTATGCTATGCTATGCTATGCTATGCTATGCTATGCTATGCTATGCTATGCTATGCTATGCTATGCTATGCTATGCTATGCTATGCTATGCTATGCTATGCTATGCTATGCTATGCTATGCTATGCTATGCTATGCTATGCTATGCTATGCTATGCTATGCTATGCTATGCTATGCTATGCTATGCTATGCTATGCTATGCTATGCTATGCTATGCTATGCTATGCTATGCTATGCTATGCTATGCTATGCTATGCTATGCTATGCTATGCTATGCTATGCTATGCTATGCTATGCTATGCTATGCTATGCTATGCTATGCTATGCTATGCTATGCTATGCTATGCTATGCTATGCTATGCTATGCTATGCTATGCTATGCTATGCTATGCTATGCTATGCTATGCTATGCTATGCTATGCTATGCTATGCTATGCTATGCTATGCTATGCTATGCTATGCTATGCTATGCTATGCTATGCTATGCTATGCTATGCTATGCTATGCTATGCTATGCTATGCTATGCTATGCTATGCTATGCTATGCTATGCTATGCTATGCTATGCTATGCTATGCTATGCTATGCTATGCTATGCTATGCTATGCTATGCTATGCTATGCTATGCTATGCTATGCTATGCTATGCTATGCTATGCTATGCTATGCTATGCTATGCTATGCTATGCTATGCTATGCTATGCTATGCTATGCTATGCTATGCTATGCTATGCTATGCTATGCTATGCTATGCTATGCTATGCTATGCTATGCTATGCTATGCTATGCTATGCTATGCTATGCTATGCTATGCTATGCTATGCTATGCTATGCTATGCTATGCTATGCTATGCTATGCTATGCTATGCTATGCTATGCTATGCTATGCTATGCTATGCTATGCTATGCTATGCTATGCTATGCTATGCTATGCTATGCTATGCTATGCTATGCTATGCTATGCTATGCTATGCTATGCTATGCTATGCTATGCTATGCTATGCTATGCTATGCTATGCTATGCTATGCTATGCTATGCTATGCTATGCTATGCTATGCTATGCTATGCTATGCTATGCTATGCTATGCTATGCTATGCTATGCTATGCTATGCTATGCTATGCTATGCTATGCTATGCTATGCTATGCTATGCTATGCTATGCTATGCTATGCTATGCTATGCTATGCTATGCTATGCTATGCTATGCTATGCTATGCTATGCTATGCTATGCTATGCTATGCTATGCTATGCTATGCTATGCTATGCTATGCTATGCTATGCTATGCTATGCTATGCTATGCTATGCTATGCTATGCTATGCTATGCTATGCTATGCTATGCTATGCTATGCTATGCTATGCTATGCTATGCTATGCTATGCTATGCTATGCTATGCTATGCTATGCTATGCTATGCTATGCTATGCTATGCTATGCTATGCTATGCTATGCTATGCTATGCTATGCTATGCTATGCTATGCTATGCTATGCTATGCTATGCTATGCTATGCTATGCTATGCTATGCTATGCTATGCTATGCTATGCTATGCTATGCTATGCTATGCTATGCTATGCTATGCTATGCTATGCTATGCTATGCTATGCTATGCTATGCTATGCTATGCTATGCTATGCTATGCTATGCTATGCTATGCTATGCTATGCTATGCTATGCTATGCTATGCTATGCTATGCTATGCTATGCTATGCTATGCTATGCTATGCTATGCTATGCTATGCTATGCTATGCTATGCTATGCTATGCTATGCTATGCTATGCTATGCTATGCTATGCTATGCTATGCTATGCTATGCTATGCTATGCTATGCTATGCTATGCTATGCTATGCTATGCTATGCTATGCTATGCTATGCTATGCTATGCTATGCTATGCTATGCTATGCTATGCTATGCTATGCTATGCTATGCTATGCTATGCTATGCTATGCTATGCTATGCTATGCTATGCTATGCTATGCTATGCTATGCTATGCTATGCTATGCTATGCTATGCTATGCTATGCTATGCTATGCTATGCTATGCTATGCTATGCTATGCTATGCTATGCTATGCTATGCTATGCTATGCTATGCTATGCTATGCTATGCTATGCTATGCTATGCTATGCTATGCTATGCTATGCTATGCTATGCTATGCTATGCTATGCTATGCTATGCTATGCTATGCTATGCTATGCTATGCTATGCTATGCTATGCTATGCTATGCTATGCTATGCTATGCTATGCTATGCTATGCTATGCTATGCTATGCTATGCTATGCTATGCTATGCTATGCTATGCTATGCTATGCTATGCTATGCTATGCTATGCTATGCTATGCTATGCTATGCTATGCTATGCTATGCTATGCTATGCTATGCTATGCTATGCTATGCTATGCTATGCTATGCTATGCTATGCTATGCTATGCTATGCTATGCTATGCTATGCTATGCTATGCTATGCTATGCTATGCTATGCTATGCTATGCTATGCTATGCTATGCTATGCTATGCTATGCTATGCTATGCTATGCTATGCTATGCTATGCTATGCTATGCTATGCTATGCTATGCTATGCTATGCTATGCTATGCTATGCTATGCTATGCTATGCTATGCTATGCTATGCTATGCTATGCTATGCTATGCTATGCTATGCTATGCTATGCTATGCTATGCTATGCTATGCTATGCTATGCTATGCTATGCTATGCTATGCTATGCTATGCTATGCTATGCTATGCTATGCTATGCTATGCTATGCTATGCTATGCTATGCTATGCTATGCTATGCTATGCTATGCTATGCTATGCTATGCTATGCTATGCTATGCTATGCTATGCTATGCTATGCTATGCTATGCTATGCTATGCTATGCTATGCTATGCTATGCTATGCTATGCTATGCTATGCTATGCTATGCTATGCTATGCTATGCTATGCTATGCTATGCTATGCTATGCTATGCTATGCTATGCTATGCTATGCTATGCTATGCTATGCTATGCTATGCTATGCTATGCTATGCTATGCTATGCTATGCTATGCTATGCTATGCTATGCTATGCTATGCTATGCTATGCTATGCTATGCTATGCTATGCTATGCTATGCTATGCTATGCTATGCTATGCTATGCTATGCTATGCTATGCTATGCTATGCTATGCTATGCTATGCTATGCTATGCTATGCTATGCTATGCTATGCTATGCTATGCTA
Source organism: Phalangium opilio (assembly GCF_054372755.1). Lineage (NCBI taxonomy): Eukaryota > Metazoa > Arthropoda > Arachnida > Opiliones > Phalangiidae > Phalangium > Phalangium opilio. Next base: position 1,332,695 of record NW_028324232.1, read on the forward strand.
TGCTATGCTATGCTATGCTATGCTATGCTATGCTATGCTATGCTATGCTATGCTATGCTATGCTATGCTATGCTATGCTATGCTATGCTATGCTATGCTATGCTATGCTATGCTATGCTATGCTATGCTATGCTATGCTATGCTATGCTATGCTATGCTATGCTATGCTATGCTATGCTATGCTATGCTATGCTATGCTATGCTATGCTATGCTATGCTATGCTATGCTATGCTATGCTATGCTATGCTATGCTATGCTATGCTATGCTATGCTATGCTATGCTATGCTATGCTATGCTATGCTATGCTATGCTATGCTATGCTATGCTATGCTATGCTATGCTATGCTATGCTATGCTATGCTATGCTATGCTATGCTATGCTATGCTATGCTATGCTATGCTATGCTATGCTATGCTATGCTATGCTATGCTATGCTATGCTATGCTATGCTATGCTATGCTATGCTATGCTATGCTATGCTATGCTATGCTATGCTATGCTATGCTATGCTATGCTATGCTATGCTATGCTATGCTATGCTATGCTAATGCTATGCTATGCTATGCTATGCTATGCTATGCTATGCTATGCTATGCTATGCTATGCTATGCTATGCTATGCTATGCTATGCTATGCTATGCTATGCTATGCTATGCTATGCTAATGCTATGCTATGCTATGCTATGCTATGCTATGCTATGCTATGCTATGCCATGCTATGCTATGCTATGCTAATGCTATGCCAATGCTATGCTATGCTATGCTATGCTATGCTATGCTATGCCAATGCTATGCTATGCTATGCTATGCTATGCTAATGCTATGCTATGCTATGCTAATGCTATGCCAATGCTATGCTATGCTATGCTATGCTATGCTATGCTATGCTATGCTATGCTATGCTATGCTATGCTATGCTATGCTATGCTATGCTATGCTAATGCTATGCTATGCTATGCTATGCTATGCTAATGCTATGCTATGCTATGCTATGCTATGCTATGCTATGCTATGCTATGCCATGCTATGCTATGCTATGCTAATGCTATGCCAATGCTATGCTATGCTATGCTATGCTATGCTATGCTATGCCAATGCTATGCTATGCTATGCTAATGCTATGCCAATGCTATGCTAATGCTATGCTATGCTATGCTAATGCTATGCTATGCTATGCTAATGCTATGCTATGCTATGCTAATGCTATGCTATGCTATGCTAATGCTATGCCAATGCTATGCTAATGCTATGCTATGCTATGCTAATGCTATGCCAATGCTATGCTATGCTATGCTATGCTATGCTAATGCTATGCTATGCTATGCTATGCTATGCTAATGCTATGCTATGCTATGCTATGCTATGCTATGCTATGCTAATGCTATGCTATGCTATGCTATGCTATGCTATGCTAATGCTATGCTAATGCTATGCTATGCTATGCTATGCTATGCTATGCTATACTATGCTATGCTAATGCTATGCTATGCTATGCTATGCTATGCTATGCTAATGCTATGCTAATGCTATGCTATGCTATGCTAATGCTATGCTATGCTATGCTAATGCTATGCTAATGCTATGCTATGCTATGCTATGCTATGCTAATGCTATGCTATGCTATGCTATGCTATGCTAATGCTATGCTATGCTATGCTATGCTATGCTATGCTAATGCTATGCTAATGCTATGCTATGCTATGCTATGCTATGCTATGCTAATGCTATGCTAATGCTATGCTATGCTATGCTATGCTATGCTATGCTATACTATGCTATGCTAATGCTATGCTATGCTATGCTATGCTATGCTATGCTAATGCTATGCTAATGCTATGCTATGCTATGCTAATGCTATGCTATGCTATGCTAATGCTATGCTAATGCTATGCTAATGCTATGCTATGCTATGCTAATGCTATGCTAATGCTATGCTATGCTATGCTATGCTATGCTAATGCTATGCTATGCTATGCTATGCTAATGCTATGCTATGCTATGCTATGCTATGCTATGCTATGCTAATGCTATGCTATGCTATGCTAATGCTATGCTAATGCTATGCTAATGCTATGCTATGCTATGCTATGCTAATGCTATGCTAATGCTATGCTAATGCTATGCTATGCTATGCTATGCTAATGCTATGCTATGCTATGCTAATGCTATGCTAATGCTATGCTATGCTATGCTAATGCTATGCTATGCTAATGCTATGCTATGCTATGCTATGCTATGCTATGCTAATGCTAATGCTATGCTATGCTATGCTATGCTAATGCTATGCTATGCTATGCTATGCTATGCTATGCTATGCTAATGCTATGCTATGCTATGCTATGCTATGCTAATGCTATGCTAATGCTATGCTATGCTAATGCTATGCTTGGATATGCTATGCTAATGCTATGCTATGCTGTGCTATGCTATGCTATGCTATGCTATGCTTGGCTATGCAATGCTAATGCTAATGCTATGCTATGCTATGCTATGCTATGCTATGCTATGCTAATGCTATGCTATGCTATGCTATGCTATGCTATGCTAGGCTATGCTAATGCTATGCTAATGCTATGCTATGCTAATGCTATGCTTGGCTATGCTATGCTAATGCTATGCTATGCTGTGCTATGCTATGCTATGCTGTGCTATGCTATGCTATGCTATGCTATGCTAATGCTATGCTATGCTATGCTTGGCTATGCAATGCTAATGCTATGCTATGCTATGCTATGCTATGCTATGCTATGCTAATGCTATGCTATGCTATGCTAATGCTAATGCTATGCTATGCTATGCTATGCTATGCTATGCTATGCTATGCTATGCTATGCTATGCTATGCTATGCTAATGCTAATGCTATGCTATGCTATGCTACGCTATGCTACGCTATGCTACGCTACGCTACGCTATGCTACGCTTCGCTACGCTATGCTACGCTACGCTACGCTATGCTACGCTACGCTACGCTATGCTATGCTATGCTATGCTATGCTACGCTATGCTATGCTATGCTATGCTACGCTATGCTACGCTATGCTACGCTATGCTATGCTACGCTACGCTATGCTATGCTACGCTACGCTATGCTACGCTATGTTACGCTATGCTATGCTATGCTACGCTATGCTATGCTATGCTACGCTATGCTACGCTATGCTATGCTATGCTATACTATGCTATGCTATGCTATGCTATGCTATGCTAATGCTATGCTAATGCTATGCTATGCTAGGCTAATGCTATGCTAATGCTATGCTATGCTATGCTATGCTATGCTATGCTAATGCTATGCTATGCTATGCTATGCTATGCTATGCTATACTATGCTATGCTAATGCTATGCTATGCTATGCTATGCTATGCTATGCTAATGCTATGCTAATGCTATGCTATGCTATGCTAATGCTATGCTATGCTATGCTAATGCTATGCTAATGCTATGCTAATGCTATGCTATGCTATGCTAATGCTATGCTAATGCTATGCTATGCTATGCTATGCTATGCTAATGCTATGCTATGCTATGCTATGCTAATGCTATGCTATGCTATGCTATGCTATGCTATGCTATGCTAATGCTATGCTATGCTATGCTAATGCTATGCTAATGCTATGCTATGCTATGCTATGCTAATGCTATGCTAATGCTATGCTAATGCTATGCTATGCTATGCTATGCTAATGCTATGCTATGCTATGCTAATGCTATGCTAATGCTATGCTATGCTATGCTAATGCTATGCTAATGCTATGCTATGCTATGCTATGCTATGCTATGCTAATGCTATGCTATGCTATGCTATGCTATGCTAATGCTATGCTATGCTATGCTATGCTATGCTATGCTATGCTAATGCTATGCTAATGCTATGCTAATGCTAATGCTATGCTTGGCTATGCTATGCTAATGCTATGCTATGCTGTGCTATGCTATGCTATGCTGTGCTATGCTATGCTATGCTATGCTATGCTAATGCTATGCTATGCTTGGCTATGCAATGCTAATGCTATGCTATGCTATGCTATGCTAATGCTATGCTATGCTATGCTAATGCTAATGCTATGCTATGCTATGCTAATGCTATGCTATGCTATGCTATGCTATCCTAATGCTAATGCTATGCTATGCTATGCTAATGCTATGCTATGCTATGCTATGCTATGCTATGCTATGCTATGCTATGCTATGCTATGCTATGCTATGCTAATGCTAATGCTAATGCTATGCTAATGCTATGCTATGCTATGCTAATGCTATGCTATGCTAATGCTAATGCTATGCTATGCTAATGCTATGCTATGCTAATGCTAATGCTATGCTATGCTATGCTAATGCTATGCTATGCTATGCTATGCTATGCTATGCTAATGCTATGCTAATGCTATGCTGTGCTATGCTATGCTAATGCTATGCTAATGCTATGCTATGCTATGCTAATGCTATGCTAATGCTATGCTATGCTATGCTATGCTATGCTATGCTATGCTATGCTATGCTATGCTATGCTATGCTATGCTAATGCTATGCTAATGCTATGCTATGCTATGCTAATTGCTATGCTATGCTATGCTATGCTATGCTATGCTATGCTATGCTATGCTATGCTATGCTATGCTATGCTATGCTATGCTATGCTATGCTATGCTAATGCTAATGCTATGCTATGCTATGCTACGCTATGCTACGCTATGCTACGCTACGCTATGCTACGCTTCGCTACGCTATGCTACGCTACGCTACGCTATGCTACGCTACGCTATGCTACGCTTCGCTACGCTATGCTACGCTACGCTACGCTATGCTACGCTACGCTACGCTATGCTATGCTATGCTATGCTATGCTACGCTATGCTATGCTATGCTATGCTACGCTATGCTATGCTACGCTACGCTATGCTATGCTACGCTACGCTATGCTACGCTATGCTATGCTATGCTACGCTATGCTATGCTATGCTATGCTATGCTAATGCTATGCTAATGCTATGCTATGCTATGCTATGCTACGCTATGCTATGCTACGCTACGCTATGCTATGCTACGCTACGCTAGGCTACGCTATGCTACGCTATGCTATGCTATGCTACGCTATGCTATGCTATGCTACGCTATGCTATGCTATGCTATGCTACGCTACGCTATGCTATGCTATGCTATGCTACGCTATGCTATGCTATGCTATGCTACGCTACGCTATGCTATGCTATGCTACGCTACGCTATGCTATGCTATGCTATGCTACGCTATGCTACGCTATGCTACGCTATGCTATGCTATGCTACGCTATGCTACGCTATGCTACGCTATGCTATGCTATGCTACGCTATGCTATGCTATGCTACGCTATGCTATGCTATGCTACGCTATGATATGCTATGCTATGCTATGCTATGCTACGCTATGCTATGCTATGCTACGCTATGCTATGCTACGCTACGCTATGCTACGCTATGCTATGCTACGCTATGCTATGCTACGCTATGCTACGCTATGCTATGCTACGCTATGCTATGCTATGCTACGCTATGCTATGCTACGCTACGCTATGCTACGCTATGCTATGCTATGCTACGCTATGCTATGCTATGCTATGCTATGCTACGCTATGCTACGCTATGCTATGCTATGCTATGCTATGCTATGCTATGCTATGCTACGCTATGCTACGCTATGCTATGCTATGCTATGCTATGCTACGCTACGCTATGCTATGCTATGCTATGCTATGCTACGCTATGCTATGCTATGCTATGCTACGCTACGCTATGCTACGCTATGCTATGCTACGCTATGCTATGCTATGCTATGCTATGCTATGCTAATGCTATGCTATGCTATGCTATGCTAATGCTATGCTAATGCTATGCTATGCTAATGCTATGCTTGGCTATGCTATGCTAATGCTATGCTATGCTGTGCTATGCTATGCTATGCTGTGCTATGCTATGCTATGCTATGCTATGCTAATGCTATGCTATGCTTGGCTATGCAATGCTAATGCTATGCTATGCTATGCTATGCTAATGCTATGCTATGCTATGCTAATGCTAATGCTATGCTATGCTATGCTAATGCTATGCTATGCTATGCTATGCTATCCTAATGCTAATGCTATGCTATGCTATGCTAATGCTATGCTATGCTATGCTATGCTATGCTATGCTATGCTATGCTATGCTATGCTATGCTATGCTATGCTATGCTAATGCTATGCTAATGCTATGCTATGCTATGCTATGCTATGCTAATGCTATGCTATGCTATGCTATGCTAATGCTATGCTATGCTATGCTATGCTATGCTATGCTATGCTAATGCTATGCTATGCTATGCTAATGCTATGCTAATGCTATGCTATGCTATGCTATGCTAATGCTATGCTAATGCTATGCTAATGCTATGCTATGCTATGCTATGCTAATGCTATGCTATGCTATGCTAATGCTATGCTAATGCTATGCTATGCTATGCTAATGCTATGCTAATGCTATGCTATGCTATGCTATGCTATGCTATGCTATGCTATGCTAATGCTAATGCTATGCTATGCTATGCTATGCTAATGCTATGCTATGCTATGCTATGCTATGCTATGCTATGCTAATGCTATGCTAATGCTATGCTATGCTAATGCTATGCTTGGCTATGCTATGCTAATGCTATGCTATGCTGTGCTATGCTATGCTATGCTGTGCTATGCTATGCTATGCTATGCTATGCTAATGCTATGCTATGCTTGGCTATGCAATGCTAATGCTATGCTATGCTATGCTATGCTAATGCTATGCTATGCTATGCTAATGCTAATGCTATGCTATGCTATGCTAATGCTATGCTATGCTATGCTATGCTATCCTAATGCTAATGCTATGCTATGCTATGCTAATGCTATGCTATGCTATGCTATGCTATGCTATGCTATGCTATGCTATGCTATGCTATGCTATGCTATGCTATGCTAATGCTAATGCTAATGCTATGCTAATGCTATGCTATGCTATGCTAATGCTATGCTATGCTAATGCTAATGCTATGCTATGCTAATGCTATGCTATGCTAATGCTAATGCTATGCTATGCTATGCTAATGCTATGCTATGCTATGCTATGCTATGCTATGCTAATGCTATGCTAATGCTATGCTGTGCTATGCTATGCTAATGCTATGCTAATGCTATGCTATGCTATGCTAATGCTATGCTAATGCTATGCTATGCTATGCTATGCTATGCTATGCTATGCTATGCTATGCTATGCTATGCTATGCTATGCTATGCTAATGCTATGCTAATGCTATGCTATGCTATGCTAATTGCTATGCTATGCTATGCTATGCTATGCTATGCTATGCTATGCTATGCTATGCTATGCTATGCTATGCTATGCTATGCTATGCTATGCTAATGCTAATGCTATGCTATGCTATGCTACGCTATGCTACGCTATGCTACGCTACGCTATGCTACGCTTCGCTACGCTATGCTACGCTACGCTACGCTATGCTACGCTACGCTATGCTACGCTTCGCTACGCTATGCTACGCTACGCTACGCTATGCTACGCTACGCTACGCTATGCTATGCTATGCTATGCTATGCTACGCTATGCTATGCTATGCTATGCTACGCTATGCTACGCTATGCTATGCTACGCTACGCTATGCTATGCTACGCTACGCTATGCTACGCTATGCTACGCTATGCTATGCTATGCTACGCTATGCTATGCTATGCTATGCTATGCTAATGCTATGCTAATGCTATGCTATGCTATGCTATGCTACGCTATGCTATGCTACGCTACGCTATGCTATGCTACGCTACGCTAGGCTACGCTATGCTACGCTATGCTATGCTATGCTACGCTATGCTATGCTATGCTACGCTATGCTATGCTATGCTATGCTACGCTACGCTATGCTATGCTATGCTATGCTACGCTATGCTATGCTATGCTATGCTACGCTACGCTATGCTATGCTATGCTACGCTACGCTATGCTATGCTATGCTATGCTACGCTATGCTACGCTATGCTACGCTATGCTATGCTATGCTACGCTATGCTACGCTATGCTACGCTATGCTATGCTATGCTACGCTATGCTATGCTATGCTACGCTATGCTATGCTATGCTACGCTATGATATGCTATGCTATGCTATGCTACGCTATGCTATGCTATGCTACGCTATGCTATGCTACGCTACGCTATGCTACGCTATGCTATGCTACGCTATGCTATGCTACGCTATGCTACGCTATGCTATGCTACGCTATGCTATGCTATGCTACGCTATGCTATGCTACGCTACGCTATGCTACGCTACGCTATGCTACGCTATGCTATGCTACGCTATGCTATGCTACGCTATGCTATGCTATGCTATGCTACGCTATGCTACGCTATGCTATGCTATGCTATGCTATGCTATGCTATGCTATGCTACGCTATGCTACGCTATGCTATGCTATGCTATGCTATGCTACGCTACGCTATGCTATGCTATGCTACGCTATGCTACGCTACGCTATGCTACGCTATGCTATGCTACGCTATGCTACGCTACGCTATGCTACGCTACGCTATGCTATGCTATGCTATGCTACGCTATGCTATGCTACGCTATGCTATGCTATGCTATGCTACGCTATGCTACGCTACGCTATGCTACGCTATGCTACGCTACGCTACGCTACGTTACTTTATGCTACGCTACGCTACGCTACGCTACGCTATGCTACGCTACGCTACGCTATGCTATGCTATGCTACGCTACGCTACGCTACGCCATGCTATGCTATGCTATGCTATGCTATGCTATGCTATGCTATGCTATGCTATGCTATGCTATGCTATGCTATGCTATGCTATGCTATGCTATGTTATGCTATGCTATGCTACGCTATGCTATGCTATGCTATGCTATGCTACGCTATGCTATGCTATGCTATGCTATGCTACGCTACGCTATGCTATGCTATGCTATGCTACGCTATGCTACGCTATGCTACGCTATGCTACGCTACGCTACGCTATGCTACGCTACGCTATGCTACGCTACGCTATGCTACGCTATGCTATGCTACGCTACGCTATGCTATGCTACGCTATGCTACGCTATGCTACGCTATGCTATGCTATGCTACGCTATGCTACGCTATGCTATGCTATGCTACGCTATGCTATGCTATGCTACGCTATGCTATGCTATGCTACGCTATGCTATGCTATGCTATGCTATGCTACGCTATGCTATGCTATGCTACGCTATGCTATGCTACGCTACGCTATGCTACGCTATGCTATGCTACGCTATGCTATGCTACGCTATGCTATGCTATGCTGTGCTATGCTATGCTGTGCTATGCTATGCTATGCTATGCTATGCTATGCTATGCTATGCTATGCTGTGCTATGCTGTGCTATGCTGTGCTGTGCTATGCTATGCTATGCTATGCTATAATGTGCTATGCTATGCTATGCTGTGCTATGCTATGCTATGCTATGCTATGCTATGCTATGCTATGCTATGCTGTGCTGTGCTATGCTGTGCTATGCTGTGCTATGCTATGCTGTGCTGTGCTATGCTATGCTATGCTATGCTATGCTATGCTGTGCTATGCTATGCTATGCTATGCTATGCTGTGCTATGCTATGCTATGCTATGCTATGCTATGCTATGCTATGCTATGCTATGCTATGCTATGCTATGCTATGCTGTGCTATGCTATGCTATGCTGTGCTATGCTATGCTATGCTGTGCTGTGCTATGCTATGCTATGCTATGCTATGCTGTGCTATGGTATGCTGTGATGTGCTATGCTATGCTATGCTGTGCTATGCTGTGCTATGCTATGCTATGCTATGCTATGCTATGCTATGCTGTGCTATGCTGTGCTATGCTATGCTATGCTATGCTATGCTATGCTATGCTATGCTATGCTATGCTATGCTATGCTATGCTATGCTATGCTATGCTATGCTATGCTATGCTATGCTATTCTATGCTATGCTATGCTATGCTATGCTATGCTATGCTATGCTATGCTAATGCTATGCTATGCTATGCTATGCTATGCTATGCTATATGCTATGCTATGCTATGCTATGCTATGCTATGCTATGCTATATGCTATGCTATGCTATGCTATGCTATATGCTATGCTATGCTATATGCTATGCTATATGCTATGCTATGCTATGCTATGCTATGCTATGCTATATGCTATGCTATGCTATGCTATGCTATGCTATATGCTATGCTATGCTATGCTATGCTATATGCTATGCTATGCTATGCTATGCTATGCTATGCTATATGCTATGCTATGCTATGCTATGCTATGCTATGCTATGCTATATGCTATGCTATGCTATATGCTATGCTATGCTATGCTATATGCTATGCTATGCTATGCTATGCTATGCTATGCTATGCTATGCTATGCTATATGCTATGCTATGCTATGCTATGCTATGCTATATGCTATGCTATGCTATGCTATATGCTATGCTATATGCTATGCTATATGCTATGCTATATGCTATGCTATGCTATATGCTATGCTATGCTATGCTATGCTATATGCTATGCTATGCTATATGCTATGCTATGCTATGCTATGCTATGCTATATGCTATGCTATGCTATGCTATGCTATATGCTATGCTATGCTATGCTATGCTATGCTATATGCTATGCTATGCTATGCTATGCTATGCTATGCTATATGCTATGCTATATGCTATGCTATATGCTATGCTATATGCTATGCTATGCTATGCTATATGCTATGCTATGCTATGCTATGCTATATGCTATGCTATGCTATGCTATGCTATGCTATATGCTATGCTATGCTATGCTATGCTATGCTATGCTATATGCTATGCTATGCTATGCTATGCTATGCTATGCTATGCTAATGCTATGCTAATGCTATGCTATGCTATGCTAATGCTATGCTATGCTAATGCTATGCTATGCTATGCTATGCTAATGCTATTCTATGCTATGCTATGCTATGCTATGCTAATGCTATGCTATGCTAATGCTATGCTATGCTATGCTATGCTATGCTAATGCTATGCTAATGCTATGCTATGCTATGCTATGCTATGCTAATGCTATGCTATGCTAATGCTATGCTATGCTATGCTATGCTAATGCTATGCTAATGCTATGCTATGCTATGCTATGCTATGCTAATGCTATGCTATGCTATGCTATGCTATGCTAATGCTATGCTAATGCTATGCTATGCTATGCTATGCTATGCTATGCTATGCTATGCTATGCTAATGCTATGCTATGCTAATGCTATGCTATGCTATGCTATGCTATGCTATGCTATGCTATGCTATGCTATGCTATGCTATGCTATGCTATGCTATGCTATGCTATGCTATGCTATGCTAATGCTATGCTATGCTAATGCTATGCTATGCTATGCTATGCTATGCTATGCTAATGCTATGCTAATGCTATGCTATGCTATGCTATGCTATGCTATGCTAATGCTATGCTATGCTACGCTATGCTACGCTATGCTATGCTACGCTACGCTATGCTATGCTACGCTACGCTATGCTACGCTATGTTACGCTATGCTATGCTATGCTACGCTATGCTATGCTATGCTACGCTATGCTACGCTATGCTATGCTATGCTATACTATGCTATGCTATGCTATGCTATGCTATGCTAATGCTATGCTAATGCTATGCTATGCTAGGCTAATGCTATGCTAATGCTATGCTATGCTATGCTATGCTATGCTAATGCTATGCTATGCTATGCTATGCTATGCTATGCTATACTATGCTATGCTAATGCTATGCTATGCTATGCTATGCTATGCTATGCTAATGCTATGCTAATGCTATGCTATGCTATGCTAATGCTATGCTATGCTATGCTAATGCTATGCTAATGCTATGCTAATGCTATGCTATGCTATGCTAATGCTATGCTAATGCTATGCTATGCTATGCTATGCTATGCTAATGCTATGCTATGCTATGCTATGCTAATGCTATGCTATGCTATGCTATGCTATGCTATGCTATGCTAATGCTATGCTATGCTATGCTAATGCTATGCTAATGCTATGCTATGCTATGCTATGCTAATGCTATGCTAATGCTATGCTAATGCTATGCTATGCTATGCTATGCTAATGCTATGCTAATGCTATGCTATGCTATGCTAATGCTATGCTAATGCTATGCTATGCTATGCTATGCTATGCTATGCTAATGCTATGCTATGCTATGCTATGCTATGCTAATGCTATGCTATGCTATGCTATGCTATGCTATGCTATGCTAATGCTATGCTAATGCTATGCTAATGCTAATGCTATGCTTGGCTATGCTATGCTAATGCTATGCTATGCTGTGCTATGCTATGCTATGCTGTGCTATGCTATGCTATGCTATGCTATGCTAATGCTATGCTATGCTTGGCTATGCAATGCTAATGCTATGCTATGCTATGCTATGCTAATGCTATGCTATGCTATGCTAATGCTAATGCTATGCTATGCTATGCTAATGCTATGCTATGCTATGCTATGCTATCCTAATGCTAATGCTATGCTATGCTATGCTAATGCTATGCTATGCTATGCTATGCTATGCTATGCTATGCTATGCTATGCTATGCTATGCTATGCTATGCTAATGCTAATGCTAATGCTATGCTAATGCTATGCTATGCTATGCTAATGCTATGCTATGCTAATGCTAATGCTATGCTATGCTAATGCTATGCTATGCTAATGCTAATGCTATGCTATGCTATGCTAATGCTATGCTATGCTATGCTATGCTATGCTATGCTAATGCTATGCTAATGCTATGCTGTGCTATGCTATGCTAATGCTATGCTAATGCTATGCTATGCTATGCTAATGCTATGCTAATGCTATGCTATGCTATGCTATGCTATGCTATGCTATGCTATGCTATGCTATGCTATGCTATGCTAATGCTATGCTAATGCTATGCTATGCTAATGCTATGCTATGCTATGCTAATGCTATGCTAATGCTATGCTATGCTATGCTAATGCTATGCTAATGCTATGCTATGCTATGCTATGCTATGCTATGCTAATGCTATGCTATGCTATGCTATGCTATGCTAATGCTATGCTATGCTATGCTATGCTATGCTATGCTATGCTAATGCTATGCTAATGCTATGCTAATGCTAATGCTATGCTTGGCTATGCTATGCTAATGCTATGCTATGCTGTGCTATGCTATGCTATGCTGTGCTATGCTATGCTATGCTATGCTATGCTAATGCTATGCTATGCTTGGCTATGCAATGCTAATGCTATGCTATGCTATGCTATGCTAATGCTATGCTATGCTATGCTAATGCTAATGCTATGCTATGCTATGCTAATGCTATGCTATGCTATGCTATGCTATCCTAATGCTAATGCTATGCTATGCTATGCTAATGCTATGCTATGCTATGCTATGCTATGCTATGCTATGCTATGCTATGCTATGCTATGCTATGCTATGCTAATGCTAATGCTAATGCTATGCTAATGCTATGCTATGCTATGCTAATGCTATGCTATGCTAATGCTAATGCTATGCTATGCTAATGCTATGCTATGCTAATGCTAATGCTATGCTATGCTATGCTAATGCTATGCTATGCTATGCTATGCTATGCTATGCTAATGCTATGCTAATGCTATGCTGTGCTATGCTATGCTAATGCTATGCTAATGCTATGCTATGCTATGCTAATGCTATGCTAATGCTATGCTATGCTATGCTATGCTATGCTATGCTATGCTATGCTATGCTATGCTATGCTATGCTAATGCTATGCTAATGCTATGCTATGCTATGCTAATTGCTATGCTATGCTATGCTATGCTATGCTATGCTATGCTATGCTATGCTATGCTATGCTATGCTATGCTATGCTATGCTAATGCTAATGCTATGCTATGCTATGCTACGCTATGCTACGCTATGCTACGCTACGCTATGCTACGCTTCGCTACGCTATGCTACGCTACGCTACGCTATGCTACGCTACGCTATGCTACGCTTCGCTACGCTATGCTACGCTACGCTACGCTATGCTACGCTACGCTACGCTATGCTACGCTACGCTACGCTATGCTATGCTATGCTATGCTATGCTACGCTATGCTATGCTATGCTATGCTACGCTATGCTATGCTACGCTACGCTATGCTATGCTACGCTACGCTATGCTACGCTATGCTATGCTATGCTACGCTATGCTATGCTATGCTATGCTATGCTAATGCTATGCTAATGCTATGCTATGCTATGCTATGCTACGCTATGCTATGCTACGCTACGCTATGCTATGCTACGCTACGCTAGGCTACGCTATGCTACGCTATGCTATGCTATGCTACGCTATGCTATGCTATGCTACGCTATGCTATGCTATGCTATGCTACGCTACGCTATGCTATGCTATGCTATGCTACGCTATGCTATGCTATGCTATGCTACGCTACGCTATGCTATGCTATGCTACGCTACGCTATGCTATGCTATGCTATGCTACGCTATGCTACGCTATGCTACGCTATGCTATGCTATGCTACGCTATGCTACGCTATGCTACGCTATGCTATGCTATGCTACGCTATGCTATGCTATGCTACGCTATGCTATGCTATGCTACGCTATGATATGCTATGCTATGCTATGCTACGCTATGCTATGCTATGCTACGCTATGCTATGCTACGCTACGCTATGCTACGCTATGCTATGCTACGCTATGCTATGCTACGCTATGCTACGCTATGCTATGCTACGCTATGCTATGCTATGCTACGCTATGCTATGCTACGCTACGCTATGCTACGCTATGCTATGCTATGCTACGCTATGCTATGCTATGCTATGCTATGCTACGCTATGCTACGCTATGCTATGCTATGCTATGCTATGCTATGCTATGCTATGCTACGCTATGCTACGCTATGCTATGCTATGCTATGCTATGCTACGCTACGCTATGCTATGCTATGCTATGCTATGCTACGCTATGCTATGCTATGCTATGCTACGCTACGCTATGCTACGCTATGCTATGCTACGCTATGCTACGCTACGCTATGCTACGCTACGCTATGCTATGCTATGCTATGCTACGCTATGCTATGCTATGCTATGCTACGCTATGCTACGCTACGCTATGCTACGCTATGCTACGCTACGCTACGCTACGTTACTTTATGCTACGCTACGCTACGCTACGCTACGCTATGCTACGCTACGCTACGCTATGCTATGCTATGCTACGCTACGCTACGCTACGCCATGCTATGCTATGCTATGCTATGCTATGCTATGCTATGCTATGCTATGCTATGCTATGCTATGTTATGCTATGCTATGCTACGCTATGCTATGCTATGCTATGCTATGCTACGCTATGCTATGCTATGCTATGCTATGCTACGCTACGCTATGCTATGCTATGCTATGCTACGCTATGCTACGCTATGCTACGCTATGCTACGCTATGCTACGCTACGCTACGCTATGCTACGCTACGCTATGCTACGCTACGCTATGCTACGCTATGCTATGCTACGCTACGCTACGCTACGCTATGCTACGCTACGCTACGCTATGCTATGCTACGCTATGCTACGCTATGCTATGCTATGCTATGCTATGCTATGCTATGCTACGCTATGCTATGCTATGCTACGCTACGATATGCTATGCTACGCTATGCTATGCTATGCTACGCTACGCTACGCTATGCTATGCTATGCTATGCTATGCTACGCTACGCTACGCTATGCTACGCTGTGCTATGCTATGCTACGCTACGCTACGCTATGCTATGCTACGCTACGCTATGCTATGCTATGCTATGCTATGCTACGCTATGCTACGCTATGCTATGCTATGCTATGCTACGCTATGCTATGCTACGCTATGCTACGCTACGCTATGCTATGCTATGCTATGCTACGCTATGCTATGCTATGCTACGCTATGCTACGCTATGCTATGCTATGCTACGCTATGCTACGCTACGCTATGCTACGCTATGCTACGCTACGCTATGCTACGCTACGCTATGCTATGCTACGCTACGCTACGCTATGCTATGCTATGCTATGCTATGCTACGCTACGCTACGCAACGCCATGCTACGCTATGCTATGCTATGCTATGCTATGCTATGCTACGCTATGCTACGCTATGCTATGCTATGCTATGCTACGCTATGCTATGCTACGCTACGCTACGCTATGCTATGCTATGCTATGCTACGCTATGCTATGCTACGCTATGCTACGCTACGCTATGCTATGCTATGCTACGCTATGCTACGCTACGCTATGCTACGCTATGCTACGCTACGCTATGCTACGCTACGCTACGCTACGCTATGCTATGCTACGCTATGCTATGCTATGCTATGCTATGCTACGCTACGCCATGCTATGCTATGCTATGCTATGCTATGCTATGCTATGCTATGCTATGCTACGCTATGCTATGCTATGCTATGCTATGCTACGCTACGCTATGCTATGCTATGCTATGCTATGCTATGCTACGCTATGCTACGCTATGCTACGCTACGCTACGCTACGCTATGCTACGCTACGCTATGCTCCGCTATGCTATGCTACGCTACGCTATGCTACGCTACGCTACGCTATGCTATGCTATGCTATGCTACGCTACGCTATGCTATGCTATGCTATGCTATGCTATGCTACGCTATGCTACGCTATGCTACGCTACGCTACGCTACGCTATGCTACGCTACGCTATGCTCCGCTATGCTATGCTACGCTACGCTATGCTACGCTACGCTACGCTATGCTATGCTACGCTATGCTACGCTATGCTATGCTATGCTATGCTATGCTATGCTACGCTATGCTATGCTATGCTACGCTACGCTATGCTATGCTACGCTATGCTATGCTATGCTACGCTACGCTACGCTATGCTATGCTATGCTATGCTATGCTACGCTACGCTATGCTATGCTACGCTATGCTACGCTATGCTATGCTACGCTATGCTATGCTATGCTACGCTACGCTACGCTATGCTATGCTACGCTATGCTATGCTACGCTACGCTATGCTATGCTATGCTATGCTATGCTACGCTATGCTACGCTATGCTATGCTATGCTATGCTACGCTATGCTATGCTACGCTATGCTATGCTATGCTACGCTACGCTACGCTTAGTGGCGCAGCAACGGGGGGTACAGGGGTACAATGTACCCCCGTAAATTTTAGGTGGGGGGTACCGTACCCCCTAGATTAACATACTATTTTATTTAATAATTTAATAAATATTGTTAAATTTGTGTAAATTAAATATTTGTACTTCCTAAAAAGAATTTAAGACTAAAATGTAAAGTATTATTGTCATATTAATTAAAGGGAAAAATAGAACATCGCGATCCAATTTAGATTTAAGTATCATTTCAGAGATGAAAGATAAATCAACACAGTATAATTTTTACTTAATTAATAAACAAAAAATTAATAAAACAATTTCATGCGACTTTCCGAAGACTTAATGTAATAAGAAATATCATTTTCTTGTAAAGTAAACAACTTTTCCACGGTACCAGTAGAATCAGTAGCCCGGGCGTCGCCATCATCAAGCGATTCCGTCTCCACCGTAAATAAGCATTCACTAAGCCTCGGTTACATACTTTGGCGCTCAGCTGCTAACCGAATCATAGAGAGAGATGAACCGAATGAGCGCTGAGCGGCGCAAATCAGCGCGAGAGATGGCGACAGCCGCGACACAGTTACCCAGCTCTCCTTGCGAGAGTCGGGAAAATATTGGGGAGGGGGAAACTTTCTGGAGATCTCAAATCACCCCCACTGGTTTTTATAAGTGACGCGCCTAGCTCGATCCCCGGTCTGTTTGTTGACTTCTTTTATTCGCTTCTGATGGTTTATTATATTTAGTCTCGAAACTGTCAGTCAAAGATTAGATTATTATTGGTAACAGACTAAAATCAATTTAGCGTGGAGGGATGATCATACGGAATAATTTTCTTGTGTAGTAGATGGGAGGGAGGGGCCGAGAAAGGTTATATATTTTATATAAAAAATTGGCATATTGATATCAGGGGACCAGTGGGTTGAACTTGTTAACTTGGAAATTGGAATTCAATGGCTAGGGGCATAGGCCTCTAAGTAGAGAAATGGGTGCTACTCCTATGGCAATAGTGTTTGTCTGGCTCCCTTTAATGAAACACTATACTCTCTCCGTATCATTTATCACCTCAACTTCAATAGGGCTATATCAGTTGAAGGGGGGAAACGTCACAGTTGGGCCTGCCAATAAACGGAGCCGGTTTTCACCCTCCCCCGTGCGGGCCGCTGAAGAACTCTATGCTAAATTTCCCGCACAATATGGCGCCTAGGCGGGGACTAGCGAAACCCCGCCTCAAAATCTCTCCTTTCCCCCCCGAATTGAAATAGCTCTATACAAAATTGTACCGCCTAGCCTAGCGTTTCTTACTTTCTTTTATCCCTTTTAGAATATTTCAGGACTGAAACCGCCTCTATCTCACGAGAGAGAGGGATTTTGGGGTTGCTCAAATAAAATTCGTCCCCCCCCCCAATGCCTGCCTATACGAAACGTAAAAATCTCCTTTATTCCATTGGATGATTTTTTTATCATGTGCCTCATTTAGTAATCGTCTCGACCGCTTGGAGGCTGCACCGCGACAGAAATTTCAAAATTTTCTCTCTTCGGATCTTAGCGCTATAGGGAGAGGGCGTTTGTCAGGGAGGGAAAGAACATCCTACGTCATTTTCTACCTCTACTGAGGGAGCGTTTGTAGGCGCGATACTGAAATTCCCCCGCTAGGGGGATGGAATCGAGGTAAGAGATATAAGCCTATGACGTGCCAAGAATGGGTTTGCCCTCTCCCTATACGAGTTCTGAAGTCATAGTAGCCTGCGGAAGATGCCCAGTTGTAACCCGTATTTGTGTACTTAGAGGCATGATAAACTTATGGCATTGGGTATTGGAGGCTGAATGACACCGTACCAAAGTTTGCCACTTCTGTACCCCCCCCCCCCCCAAAATGGAAAACGTTCCTGCGAACAGGGAATTGGAAACTTCTGTAAATTTCTTTTACTCGCTCACATCCTTATTGAATTTCTTAAATATTTTCATGAATAATGATTCAATAACCTATACAGTAAGTACTTAAGTATTTGACGATGATTTAAAGTTGAATATTCTTTAAGAAAATTGTATAAATTCCTGATAACAGTTCTAAAAATATTTTTCTTGAAATTCCCTTATAACGTTTAATTCTGTTGAATAGATAAAGTCAAAAACGGATTTATGTAAGAAGAACGTTGAACGTAGCAAATTCACTACCCATCCTCGCATACCTTATTGAGAAACTTCGTCTGCTTATATTTTGACTCCACCCACTAATTCTGACTGACATTTCCAGGTCCATCGTTTCTTTTAAATTTTAAAAATGTGGTCCTAAAGGATTTCCCTTATTCTTTTTTCCCTCACCAAAAACTTTTTAAAACTTTCTTATATATTGACTTTATCAAAAACGGATTAATGTACTAAGAACGTGGGATCGTAGCTTTAGCCTCTAGTACCATCCTCGCATACTTTATTGAGAAACTTCGTCTGCTTATATTTTGACTCCACCCACAAATTCTGTATATAGCGACTTCCAGAGATCGAAAATGTTATTCTTATCTCTATTTTCGTGGTTAAATATTTTTTTCCGAAATTGCGCCAGTGGTAAAAAAACAAAGTGGACAACAATGCGACATAACTCCCGATTTAGTGGAATTAAGTTTTAAAGTTAAGAATTTAAATGATTGATGTTGAAGAAAAACTATAGATACTTAAAAAAAGAAACATCAATTATTTATATTCTTAACTTTAAAACTTAATTCCACTAAATCGGGAGTTATATCGCATTGTTGTCCACTTTGCTTTTTTACCACTGGCAGAATTTTGGAAAAAAATATTTAACCATGAAAATACAGATAAGAATAACATTTTCGATCTCTGGAAGTCGCTATATACAGAATTTGTGGGTGGAGTCAAAATATAAGCAGACGAAGTTTCTCAATAGCATGGCATAGCATAGCATAGCATAGCATAGCATAGCATAGCATAGCATAGCTTAGCATAGCATAGCATAGCATAGCATAGCACAGCATAGCATAGCATAGCATAGCATAGCATAGCAGCATAGCATAGCATAGCATAGCATAGCATAGCATTAGCATAGCATTAGCATAGCATATCATAGCATAGCATAGCATAAAAACCCTTTTACTTCGGGACATTTTTTATTACTTTCCACGCGGACACTATTACATAAAGAAGGGTTTTTAAGTTTTTGGCCGCCATTTAAAAAGATGGCAACAAATCGAACCCAAAAGACCATTCAGCCCGTCTATATTTTAAAGTAAACCAGTGTACTAAATATTTGCAAATTCGGTTGAAACGCGCGGACTTTGTTGCATAGAGATGGGGGCGGATTGGAAAAATCTTTCTTAGTACGCGCCTACTACTTATGAGTAACGTTCCTGCAAATTTTAAGCCTTCTAGGGCAAGTGGTTGGGGCAGAGCGTTGATTATCAGTCAGTCAGTCTGTCTGTCAGTCAGTCAGTCAGGACTTTGATTTATATAGATATAGAAGACCTACGTTGCGAGATTTTACGCTTCTACTCTTACGCCGGTGTCAGTGGACAAGTAAGCCCCACCCCTTTCATGCCCGTCATTGCTCTGCGCTTTCCCATTGGAGATCCCATGGGGATAGGTCATACGGACGCGAATGACGTATTCCACCTAGAGAAAAAGCAAACCTCGAGCAAAGGAAAAAGGAAATGCATTTCTGAAACTGCACGACGGTTGCTTTTAATTGCCATGAACAAGTTAGTTTAAGGTTTTGAACATACATGACTTGATGGATTTTGAATATGTGTCTCTACGTGAAAATCGTTCGTTCTGTAATTGTTTCAAAATTGAATCAAGTGTACTATACGAATGATTTCGGGAGTTCCAAAAATCAAAACAAGGCTTAACGAAAAGGTAAAAGAAATAGATGGTGGAAAACATATAGCGTTTTTCTTTGCGATAAAAACGAGCTGCTCCGAGACAAGGGATAATGGAGTTGAGATGGATTGGAAATGATGATGGGCGACCTGCGGCACCGTATCTCTCCCAATGTACCTCGCGCACGACCCTACCCTTCGGTAGGCGATTGCTAAGTGCTGCCGCGTAGCGCCATTTTATTTGTATGAGAACTAGCTTCTATTTTAAGGATAGAGGGAGCGCCCTTTACAATTTCGTCCAGTGCGACCCTACCTAACCGCTGAGGATGCTGGTAGGACTATGTTGCCGTAGGTGGGGGTACACAGGAAACGCTATAGGTATGGGGGTTTCCACTCCATTCCTCTCTCCTTCAAGCTCCAACTCTAGAGACGGAGCGCCTGAAGACGTCAAAAAACCGCTCTGAAAAAACTTTTGTCTTTCATTCGGAGCAACTACATTCGGTCCTCCGAGCTAGAGCGATGACGTAACACGTAAATTTGGAGCGATCTCGGAGCGCTCTCAGGCGACCCCAAAGAAAAACGATATAAGATAAAATATTAAGTCCCGGCTCATTTTCAACAACCCTCCCACACATTAAGGGAGGATTGTCGACTCTCACGCGCGCACCGGACGCTATTTTAGGCCTTCTTATATAAATTTCTTCTTACAACTACTATTTAATTTTAATATCTTGAGTTTAGGGGCCCCAAAGTGGTTACCGCTTGGGGCCTCCACTTGACTTGAGCCGCCACTGCTAACATATATTTGAATAGTTTAAAAATACAGTCATAACTATATGTAATGGATAAATTACAAAATCATATTGATACCAATCAATTTTTTGGATTTCCTCATCCTCTATGGTCCGTTGTCGCTTCCTAACTTTTGATGGCTCTGTGAGCGATGAGGATGGCAACTTCGATGACGATGATGATGATCTCGTCTCACCACAGCCTTCATTTGCAATATCAGGAGGCTCTGTGAAGGATGAGGATGGCAATTTCGATGATGATGTTGATGATCTCGTCTCACAACAGTCTTCACTCACAATATCCGGTCTTGTTAGTGGCAGCCTTTCTTCTATTTCCGACGATTCATCCTAATTAACAGTGCGATTCCATTAATGCATTAAATAAAAAAGTATATGTGCTAAAGTCTTGACAAGTAGCAAATCACTCAGCGTAATCTGTGTACACTCTGGTTTTAACTGAACAAAAGGGATTATACGAAATCTTAAAAAGCCCTACCCATGCCTGTGCTAAAAACATTACGTGTACAATAGAGTAATGGCACCTACTTGCCTTTGACTGTATTAAGCTCTATGGGTAGTTAACATGGAGTGCCACTACTCTATTAATCGGTGAAGAGACAGAGTTTTGAGTGATTTGCCCCTCGATGCTTGACTCACATCTCGCGAAATTATTTCCTCATTTCCGTTGAATTTTCCGGACATGTTTGATGTTGTACTGAAATTGTATGATATAACTGTTTAATAGAACAAATCTTTGAAGGTTAAACAATAAGCATACTGTCTCCTCGTGACCACATCTTTTAAGAACAATAAACTTTTAAAAAATGGGCAATGGCAAAAAGTAAAGCTCGAGGATGGTCCCCCACCTTTGACTGTGGGTTTCCTCTAAGTTTAGAAGCTCTCTCTCCTCTCCCTTACCCCCTATGCGAGTTAGCCAATGACGTTTGAGAAAACACCCCAACCGTTTATCGATTTTTTTGAGAGGTAGTTCATAGCGACGGCAGCGCCCCGGGACAGTAGCAGGTGAAATTGTCTACTCTAAAGGAAAATTCAAATCGACCAAGTGTTACATCGTTTAAAAATTCGGGGCGCTGATTTTTATCCTTTAATAGTCCAGACAAAAAGAAATGCAGAATAACCACCACTATCTTCTTCATGTTTTGACTTAAGAAGATCACAAATCATATCATATAACAGTTCATTCATGGATCCATTACCTTTCATACAGTTAAATATTCTAATTCTACTTCCAGTATCGTCCGTGGTAAAAAGATCGTCATTTATTAATTTTAACGTTTCCACTCACAGATGTTGCTTTACCGTATATCCGTATGCAATCTTGTTAAGCCTTAGCTAGTAGGAGTCCTTTTAAAACTGTTTACAGAACTATTTTTCAGTTGCAAATAGGCACTGGCAATGTGCAATGCCTCTCCTACGCGAGGGGGTAGGAACTGTGAGAGAGAGGAAAGGGGGTTTCTAGGTTTTCATGGCGCGGGGGATCTTCCAAGTGCTTTACTTTCCCCCCTATCTACTTTTGGCAATGGCCATGTGATCATCGATACATCTTCTTCTTCTATATATTCCTGCCCCGATTTTGTTTTTGAAATTAAATGAAAATGTTCCCGAAACTGGTCTTTAAGATACTTCCAGGAAGCTTTGGCATCTTTTTCTGTGGAAAAAATGTAAAATGAAAGTCGTTTAAGATTTTTATTTATCATAATAATCTACTTACTTATCATTTTGGTTTCAATTTCCACTTCATCCCAGGCATTTTCTAACTCATCTCGGTCTCTGTGTTTTTTATCAAATTTATTCCATATAACTTCTTTTCTCCTAATAACCTCTATAAGGTTTTCCTTCTTTTCAAGTTCTTTCAATCGTTTATCCAAAGAGGGTAGAAAGAGGGGGAGTAGAAGCTAGCGGCTTTGGCAAGGCATTTTGGGTGTTCTCGCTTTTCTTTTTTATTTATTTGTTATAATTTCCTCCTAATATCCGGTTCACACTATTTCAACCAATAAGAAGGCAGAGAAAGATGCGCGCGCACACCGGAAGCTTAGAGGTAAACTTTCAAAGCTAGAACACTCCAGCCAAGCCTTCTACTCCCCCTCTTTCTACCCTCTTTGGTTTATCGGCCTTTAAAGCCTTTTCATTTTGTTTGCGTTCTTTTAAGGAACTCATCTCATTTACATAACAAGTTGGGAAAACCAAAATATTACCTCTCCGAGTCAAGAGGTCTACTACTACAAAGTTATTTACCTAGATATGGAATTATTTACGAAATATTGAAGCAGTATTCCAAGCATAGCAAATATACAGTAAAGCAGACGACATTTTACATCCAATAAGGATAAATTTTGGACACATGGAAATCAGTCAATGGCAAAAAGAACAGGAAATGAAGTCTACGCTTCAGCTGTTTAACCTATATTCTGATAGCTACATTCACAACTGGTTTGCAGTGTAAACACTATCGTCTCGTCTCACCTCGACAATATTCTTAGTTTGCCAACATGAGTGTTAACGCGTTAAATAATACCAGAAGAGAATAAGAGAGAAGGGACACACTTTATATCTCCATAATGCTTTACACTCGTAACAACAGTCTTACTAACCTCAAATCAACTACCCTTCACTGATTGCCTATCTAACTTCTGTCTTAGCTGTGACGTCACATAAGAAGGTGACGTCTCGGTTGACGAATAAAAAGTAGTTTTGTTTACAACTTTACATTGAAGGAGATAAAAATGGCCGAATTTCATGTTGATAAACGAAATCAAGCTGTGCAATTAATTTAGATACACGGGAATTGAGAACATACCAAAATCAGATAATTTGAAAGTAATAAATAGATGAAAATTAATTATTCTGAATTAATATTAAAAAATAAAAATTATTTTCAATAAAATACATACTTGATGTTATAATTACACAAGAACGAAACATCGACAGCCCTAAGCCTTTGGAGAATGAAAATCTAGCAGACAAATAGGCCGCCTGATACCGCGGAGAACTTAAAGAACTATATTTGCAGTAAATTGGTTAAAAGCTGTGTACTTGCGCAAAGTTTTCGCGGTTTTCTTGAGGTTGGTCGGACTCTCGTTACCAAAGCAGGCTCTAATGTCTCCCTTCTCTCTTATTCCCTTCTGATAATACCAAAGCTAAATTGTAGCTAGACGCACTGTTACTCAGTGCGCACGATAAAGAGAATAAAAACTATGTAGCTTAGCCCTACTAGCCTAATTGCCACCATGATCTTTTCTTCAATTAAAAAATCTTAACCTGATTAATTAAGAGTGTATTTAACTTTCGGCTCACTCTGAACCGTTGATGTCTCTTCATTTCAGACACGAAAATCAAAACCCAAAGTTTACTTCACCTCAGGCCTCACTTATTTACTTTTAATTTCATTAAGCCTATTGCGGGTAATACTAGATATACCCGCCAGAGTCTAGATCTTAGCTTTCTTCATGAAATCACTAAACCAAGGAATATTCTATATACAGATGTAGTATAGCTTAAGTAATATATAAACAGCCATTTCAAATAACAATATTAAAAGAAATCTTTGGAATATCAAAATGAAACAGAGCTTTAAAGCTACAAAAGTACAAAACGCATCATAATTACGAAAAATGTTTCCACATATTCACTTTATATTATGGATAAAGGGAATATTATGGTTCTGTAGGATTTCTTTACACATCAAAACAAAACGAACTTCTAACGCAGCGCACTAGTGTAACAACGGACGGACACACACAGGCAAAAACATAGACTGCTTTTTAGCTCTTTCCGTATTAATTTTGAATTGAGAAACAAGATTATCTTAAATATTAAAATAAATATAATTAATATTTAATATTTTCTTCGTTAGTTATTCGCCTTATTGAACGTTACATCGTTTTAAAAAAGAACCATTAAACATTCTTGAAAGACTTGACTAATATTGACGTTTGAAATGAAGCATACTGCGGTTGCTCGCCTTACTCAAATAGGTAGTATATAAGGGTGTCGAACTACAGCTAAAAGCAAGAACAACCGCAATTGCGAAAACCTTTGGTGGACAACCCACCCTAGGGAGGCTAGACGTTTCTCGTAACCCTAGCTGATCGCCGCGAATGTCTTAAACCAAACGATGACTATGGAGTTAGAAGCCAATAAGACAGATTGGTGTCTATGTGGAATAGACGGAAGACCAGTAGATGGTGGTGTTTAGAAGCCAGTATGTACAGACTGGTGTCCAAGTGGGATGGACGAAGACCAGAAGATGGTGGTGATTAGAAGCCAGTATGTACAGACTGGTGTCCAAGTGGGATGGACGAAGACCAGAAGATGGTGGTGATTAGAAGCCAGTATGTACAGACTGGGGTCCAAGTGGGATGGACGAAGACCAGAAGATGGTGGTGATTAGAAGCCAGTATGTACAGACTGGTGTCCAAGTGGAATGGACGAGGACCAGAAGATGATGATGATTAGAAGCCAGTATGTACAGTTTGGTGTCCGTGTGGAATGGACAAAGACCAGAAGATGGTGGTGTGAGAACTCAAGTAGAGGAGCCATTTCCGAACCTGTGAATGCAGTTCGGAAATGGCGAACACGTTTGCTCCGATTTGGAAACTGCGAACGCGGTCACGTGGGTGTAACAACAGACACACACACAAACAAACACACCCACAAACAGACACACACGATCGTTACAGAACCTCTCCGTGACATACGTCACTCGGAGAGGTAAAAACAACAGTTAACTCCGCCGTCGCGAAAGAATCGTCTGCTTGGACTTTTAAAATAGAGTGTCACTATTCTCACCCCCGGGTAGAAATAGGCGGAAGCCTATTCCTACCCTTGGTGAAAATAGCGTAGAGGCTATATCCACCCTACCACGTGACTAAGAATTTAAGTAAGGACCGCGGTAGGGTGAAATTAGCTTGGCTGCTATTTTCACCGCTCGGTGAAGTCATGGACGGTGAATCTAGAGGACCAGCAAAGGCTAGCCTTCCACTGTATAAAATTTTCTTCCCCGCTCTTCGATCAGCTCGATGCGCGTGAACGGAGTCGTTCAAGGTTATTTCTATCACGTGATCCAGGAATTCAAAAATGGCGACCGATTTTGCTGCTCCTACTTGATATAGTGCGGTCTCGTTAGTAAACTTCCAATTAAATATAAATATATATTTAATTTATTAATAACACGCTTTGGATAGTTTTTGGCGTTAAATACTAACCTTAAAATGCCGAAAAACAAACGGTGTATGTATTCGTTGTGTCTTAATAACTCTGATCCCGCTAAGCCTCGGGTAACATATCCCAACTTTATTCCCTTTCCCCGGCCCAGAAAAGATCTTGACAAATGTAAACAGTGGATTTTGGCCTGCGGGCGTTTTGATAACCAATTAGACATTGAAAAAATTGCCAAAAAATCTTATTATATATGTGAGGAACATTTTATTGGGGGGAAGGGACCAACGCCGGAAAACCCAAACCCTGTACAGTTTCAAGAAACTTCGGAAACCTTGAAGTTAATGGTAAGTTTGAGTTTCTCATTTTTATTTGTGAAAAGAAATTAAGTCACAATTTTTAATTGGCATGCAGAATCAGTCATGGCCATCGTTAAATGAAGAACATTGTCAATCATTGAATACAAAAAGTGTTGAATGTACTTCATCTGAGTGCTTGGAAGTTAAGGACGGAGTTAAATCTAAGGAAATTATGGAATATGACAATGTTATCTGCATATCTGAGGAAGATATTTCTATCTCCAAAGAGGGACAAATTAGCAGCTCTGCCAGTTTGAATGGCACATTTAGTGACAAGTATTACAGTGAAAATCATGCTGATCAAGAAAGTGTTCTAAATTCAACTATGATTATAAATAGCTCTAATGTATGTAAATCCTTCGATTTTTACTGATAACAGTCTTTACAGGGAAAACTTTATTTACTTTTCAGGTTAACTCTGTGCATTTTGAAAGTAGTTTTCATGACAATGTTATGGAATTTAGTAAACAAGTCAGTTCTCAGACTCTCGCTGGAAAATGTATTCCTAAAAATTG
Source organism: Phalangium opilio (assembly GCF_054372755.1). Taxonomy (NCBI): domain Eukaryota; kingdom Metazoa; phylum Arthropoda; class Arachnida; order Opiliones; family Phalangiidae; genus Phalangium; species Phalangium opilio. Next base: position 1,360,629 of record NW_028324232.1, read on the forward strand.
GGTCTTGGTTACTGTTGATGGTGGCATTGCTTTAACAATTCAAAACATAGAGAAGGGACTAATAACTAAATCGTATGTTTTAAAAGATTGTGAGGCCAGTGGCATTCTAAAAATTAACGGGAAAATTATACCTGAAAACCATCCTTTAGTAAAATCGTTGCCTGAAATTACTAGTGTAGACGCCCTATTTAAACTCCTCGATGCTGTGAATTCATTTCCACTATGTACTGGTATTATTCAAGAGGAACTTCAGAAGCACTTTGCTACTAAGGAAAAAACTGCGGGCTACATAAACAAATTTGACGAGGCTGTTCATTCAATAGCATGTAATATAGTTTTGAGTCAGCATAAGAAACAAAACAAAATTAACTTGGAAACTAAAGATTTATGTGAGCCATGCACAAAATACCGCAGAGTTTTGATAAATAGCATTATTCGTCAGAGGAAATCCAATTCGACCAAACATGGCGAAAGAAGAAATTGTTACTTACCACGAGACAAGTTAATAAAAAAGTTAAAAACTAAATCTCAAAGAGTTATAGACCATAGGAAAAGAATCAAGAAAATCAAAAGTAAGATTAAGAAGGATAGCAAACTGTGTGGCCAATATTTCCACGACAAAGACAGCAAATTCATCGCAGATAAGTTAGAAGAGCAAAAGAAAAGTTTGCCTAAAAATTCCTTTAAGAGATTATTTGTGGAACAGCAATTAGCGATTATGAGAACAAAAACAAAAAGGCAGCGTAGGTGGCACCCTAAAATCATCAAGTGGGCTATTCATCTGCACAAAAAATCCTCCTCCGCTTACAATGCTATGCTTACGAGTGGAATTTTTGAATTGCCATCCAAACGAACCTTGTACAATCACAGTTCACATGTTGGACTTAACTCGGGATTCAGAGAAGAAAGTTTAATTCAGGCAACGGAAATGTTTAACAAAGCTTGTCCTGAAGAGCATCAAAAATTCGTTTCAGTTATTTTAGATGAAATGAAGATCAAGGACGACATCATTTATCGAGCTAGTACAGGCGAGCTAGTTGGCTTTAGTAATTTGGACGACACTGGGAATGAAATTTTAAAAATAAGAAATCAAGGTGATGATTTACCAGAAGTAGCAACGCACGTCTTACAAGTAATGATTAGAAGCATTACTGGTAATTTTAAGTATCCGCTTGCATATTTCCCTTGCAAGGACATGAACTCGGATAGCCTTCATCGAATCATTTCAGAAGCAATATCAAAATTAGAATTTAATGGCATCAAAGTGTTAAGCGTTATTGGTGATGGAGCAAGCACAAACCGTAAAATGTTTCAAAACTTCGTTCAGGATGGTTTTCGGTGGAAAAATATATATGCCTGCGATGAAGATCGGTATATATATTTTATATGTGATCCCCCTCATCTTTTGAAGACAGCTAGAAATGGAGTTAGCAATAGCAACTTTCATACCAAAACAAAACATCTAATCAAGAACGGGCAACCAATTTTGTGGACGCATCTTTTAAATTTATACGATTTAGATTACCAAAGAACTGTTAAACTTGTGCCGAAACTAACAAGGGACCATTTATTTTTGGATTCACACTCCAGAATGAGAGTTGGCCTTGCAGCCCAAGTTTTCAGCGAAGCAGTGGCAAATGCGCTAGAATTTGAGTTTGGAGATGTGTGCCGTGAAACTGTGAAACTAATTAGATTAATGAACAAATTTTTTGACTGTATGAATTCAAGAAATTTCAAAGAAGGAATTTTGAAGCGTAATCCCAACTTGGCCCCCTTTTCTAATGAAAATGATGAAAGATTAAAGGTAGGTTAATGGTTTTTTCACACAAGTTAGATAGACAAAAACAGAATCTTCTCTTATTTAGTGGCTGGAAGGACCCTTCTTACAGTATTTTGAAGAGTGGCAAATGGAAGTTGACAGATTGCCTAAAACCGTTAAAGCAGCTGATAGGAACAAGATGTCTCTAAGTAGAGAAACTGTTCTGGGTTTACAGATGACAGGTAATATAATTATGTTTATGGGTAAAAACTATATTAATAATAACAATAAATCTTCACGTGAAATTTTCAGCCAAATCAATTCCTGCTATAATTCGATTTCTACTAAGAAAAAACGCTAGGTTTGTGCTAACAAACCGTTTAAATCAAGATTGTTTAGAACAAGAATTTGGCAAACAGAGAGGTTCATGTGGAGGCAATAACAATCCTGATATTTTACATTATGCGCAAAACATTGACCGATTCAAAGATTTGGATGAAATTATTAAAGCTCCTCAAACTGGAAACACTTTTATCGAAAATTAATGGAAAGGCTTAATTTTTTTGGCATTTTTTTTTTAAATTTAGTAACTCATTAATGTGTTTTATCACAAGCAGTTGAAAAATAAAATTTTTACAAAATCATTTTTCTTGAAATTTGTTTCAAAATTTATTAACGCATTAATGCGCTATATCACAAGTTGAAAAATAAAAATATCACAAAATTGTTTTTCTAAACTAAAAAAATATCACAACCATTACGGTCCTGGACTATACCCTTTACTTTAAGGGGTAGCGTAAAATCTTTCCTAATCACAGTTAGATTTTTATCTTTGGCGTTTCCTGAAGCTTTCTTGTTTTCCTTGCACTGTTTCAACCCTTTCCGCAAACTTGCCTGCGATCTTAAATTTTCATTCTTCTTCCCAAAATATTTGGCTCGTAAATATAGTTGCAATCCATTGCCCCTCAATTTTAGATAACTTTCAGTCAGTTTCCTTAGAACGAAATCTTCTTTCCCATTAGGAACTTCAGAACACTGTAATAAAGTCTTCCAACTATCCTTCACAGTGTCATTTTTAATAACAGCATCTCTTGCCTCCTCCCTTCGTCTTGGATTATTATCTGCGAGGGTCTTTCCATCGTAAAATTTGTTTATTATTTTGTCAATTGTTTGGAAAAAAATAAACGTGCCCTTTTTGACATAGAGCAGGCCCCCTCTATCATTCAACATAACCCAGCTAGTAATTTCCAAGTTAGGTAACTCCTCGGATAGATACTGTTTAATGTCATTTCCTGCACCTTTAATAGCAAGGCTATCTCTAAGATTAAAATCCCGCGCTATCGCTTTGCTTTTGCAAATAGAATTAACTGTCGAGCCAGCAACAAAGTACAATATCTGAAGCTTTCTGAGAACTTCTTTAGTGTCAAACTTGACAGGAACATTTTTGCTTTTAAGACTGTCGGATTCCTTTTGAAATTCCACTTCTACTCTTTCTACATGTATTTCTAACAAATTTAAAAGGTGTCTAAGTAGCTCTGCAGCACAGTATTTTCTTAAGTGATAGTCAACGCAAGCAAAAATCTGCAGTAATTTATAGAAAAAAATATTAATTTTTGAATAAGAACAATTAGCTTAAACACCTCACAGGAGGGGCAAATGAAGATAAATATGACATTGCATCCTCTAGTATCTTCTCATTTGACTGTAGTAGTTGAGCATCTGTCCAAAATCCTTTAGCTTCTCGTAATGTTAAATCACTTAAAGCTTCAAAACCTCTATCCCAAGGAGGGATTTTCTTGTCTCTAACCGCACAACTAAAATCTTCTAGTACTAATCTTAGTTCAATCACCGTTCGTGGTTCATTATATTTTCGTAATAGAGACAACTTCCCCACGCTCGTCACCAAATAGTCTTGGAACTCTTTTTGTGAAATTCCTAGGTATTATAACATTATCAATTATATACCTAAAGTTTGGAACAAAATGTTTAATAAAGCATTACTTGACTTAGGGGTTCCCTTTACTCTTTTCTTGGGAGGAGATTTTTGCACTGCTATGTTTTCCCGAACAAGAACATATGGTTTTTTGAATTTCAAGCTAAGCTCGTTATTAGTCCACAATACTGCAGAATGTTCGTCAGGTTGAGGAAGATTTAAAACTAAATCTATATTTTCATTTATTTCCAGCTCCTCTAGCTTGTTTTCTGGCCTTTAAATATAATTATATGCTTAAATTTCAAGTTTCAATTAAAACAAGATTAAAAACAATCTGAATGTCTGCCTGAGTTGGGGGAGTTCTTGTATAAAATATGAACCAAGGCTTAATGAAATGGAGATAATAACTAACAGATCTAGGCTATTATGTTATTTAAAACTAATGTATTTAGTTTAGCACTTTGTAAAATTGCAAGCCATTAATGTTAATTACCTTTTAGAATATAGGTGATCCTCATGTGGAACGTTTCTTGGTCTTTTCTTATCGCCCTCGAACCTAAGCGACCTAAACACACGCGCCATTTTGATTTTCTTAAATGGCCTTGAAGGACTCCCTCTAGTTTGATCGGTATACGGGGTTGGAAAACGAGGGGGTTTGCTGGTCCTCTAGATTCACCGTC